>NC_055969.1:16536396-16538896 GCF_018492685.1 Alosa sapidissima
CTGATACATCAATACTCGATGACGACAGAACAGAGCAGAGCGTGCGCGAGAGAGACTGTCAAAAGCAGAGTGTTTTTTTTTAAAAGAAAAGTGACATCAAGTAAACAATGTATCTGGATTTTCAGTCGCTTTAGATAAATTGAGTGTTAAATGAGTGCCGAGTAGAGAAAAGAAAAAAAGTATGAGAGAAACAGTAAGGATAATTGAGAACTTGGGTGAGTGAGTGAGGGAGGGAATGGTAGAGTGGTGGAATAATGGATAGAACAAGACACAAGATATGTAGACTGAATTTCAAAATGAAAATGAATAAAAATTTGATTAAACGATAATGAATATAAATGTATTTAATTTGCAATGCTTGTTTTTCTTACCAGTGCACTGCAGTGTTCAGCAGATTTATTGGATCCAGAAAGACAAATAGAGGAATGCTAATAAGAAATGACATTTAATGTGGTAGTTAGCATTCAGGACTGAACAAAAGGAAGCATAGCATTATGGTATATAAAACATTACAGTGATGATAAAAAGCAAATACACTAAATAAAACAATATAAAGGCAGCTAAACTAAATGAGCCAAAAAGATTTTATAACAAGCAAAGTGTTGACAAACGTAAATTTTAAAACAGACTTTTTGAGAAGCTCGATCATGAGAGGTTTATCGATCAAGTAAATGGGAAGACAGAGGGTAGGTTTAGAATAAGTAATCAATTGAGTGCATGAGTTGGCAGGTGTGTGTGCGCGTGCGTGCGTGCGTGACCGAGAGAGAGAAGCGTGACTGTGGAAACAGCCACTAATGAGCAGAAGGCCTCATCTGGTCCTTTTGGCTCTCTCTGGCCCTGAGAGAACACACACACACACACACTCCAGCAAGTAATGAGATATCACAATGATAAAGTGGTGGAGGGAACACTCACAAGTGGTAATATCAGCTTTTCCCCAAAGGTAGGTGTGTGTTTGTGTGTGTGTACCTGTGTGTCTCCACAGAAGGTCTAGAGAGGAATGAAGAGATCACATTGGCAAAGGGTTATGGGTTTATGTTTTTGATGGGTGGTTGTGTGTAGTGTGTTAAAGAGAGAGAGAGAGAGTTTGGCAGGTGTGTGCGGTGTGCCATGCATGTGGATGTTCTCGTGTGTGTGTGTGTGTGTCCTTGTTAGCCCCTGTGTCCTAACGTTGCTCTACTCTGCGAGCGATTCTGTCTGATCTGGGATTATCGAACAGGGAGTTCAGTCAGCCAATCCCTCCACTCACCAATTCATTACTCCAGAGAAGAAATGAGCCTTTCAACAGAGAGAGAACGAGGGAGGGAGAGGGGGGGAGGGAAGAGAGACCTAGAGGGGGAGAGAGGGAGGAAGGGGGAAGAGGGAGAGAGAAAGATTGAGTGCGGTGAGGGTGAAGGGAAAGGGGTTACAAGTGAGAGAACGAAAGTGGAAGAGAAAGAGAGGTGAAGAGGAGGAAGGAAACAAATAGACAGAAGAAAGAAAGGAGGGAGGAAGTTAGAGCAGTGAAGATGAGAAGAAGTGGAGGAGTAGAAAAGGGAGTAAAGAGAAGGAAGGAGGGAGGAGGTGACTTAGAATGAGATGAGTTTAGAGAAAAGGTGGTACAGGAGAGAGAGAGAGAGAGAGAGGTTGGGGAAGATGTGTGGTAGTTGCAAGACAAGGGGGGGGGCAGAGAGAGAGAGGGAGGGAGGTGATGTGAAAAGAGGAGGAGGATGAAAGAGAGGAGGGAAGCGAGATGGTGTTTAATTAGTTGTGTGGGGTCCAAGGCACATGGGTGCAGATGGAAAATGAGTGGGGGAGTGTGTGTGCACGTGTACGTGTACGTGTACATGTACGTGTGCATGCGTTTGTGTGCACGTGTCGTGTCGTGTACGTGAGTGTGGGTTAGGGAAGGTCTGAAACAAATCTATTTCTCTGTGGCCTTAATCTATTATCTGTGAATTCTGAAATATAATATCTAGCGAGGTGAAAATTACTACTGCCGTCGCCACTGGTTATTACCCAGTGGAGTTCCAGCCTACAGCGCTTTTGTAAAATAATAATACAGGAAAAAAGAAATGTATTGAATGAGGATCTTGTCTCATTATTCGGCGAGCGGGGGATAAAAATCATTACCGGCTATCGAGAAAATGACTCCCTCTAAAGTGGTAATCTCAAAATTGTTTGTTTTCATTGCTGTGGTTTGCCTTCTCTGTGCTTTGCTGTTTAGTGTGAGTGTGTAGGGGCAAGGCAAGGGCATTGTGTGCATGTGTTATAATGCACCCGTGTGTGTGTGTGTGTGTGTGTGTGTGTGTGTGAGCTGCCACTGGCTCTGTTAGTGATTCAGCCCCCCGCCCCCCACTCCTCAAGGCAGAGGGAGCGGAATGAGCTGCCATGTTCCACTGGTAACCAGGTGACACTGTAATTGTTTGCAGGGCAGAAGGGGGGCGTATTGCCAGGAGGCATGGATTAGACACACACAGTGAGAGATGGAGGGAGAGGGAAAGACACACACACACACACA
>NC_055969.1:16543896-16551396 GCF_018492685.1 Alosa sapidissima
GCGGAGAGGGAGAGGGGGAGCAGGATAATGAGGGATATGAAAATGAGAGAGAGATGGAGAGGAATAGAGTGGTAGAATGGAGATGGAGAAAGATGTGAACGAGGGAGAGAGGGAGAGAGATGTGAAGGGGGAGAGAGGGGGGAGAGAGAGAGAGGGAGATGATGGTGAGGGAGTAGAAACAAGTGAGCAACTGAGTGAGTGGAAAGGGAAAATGGAGATACTAGAGATGAAGAAAGAGAGAAGGATATAGAGTAGTGGTGGAAAGAGAGAGTGAGGGATATGGATGAGATGCAGACAGGGAGCCTGTTGTATGGGAAGGCCAAGCCATCCTGGGAAGGCCGGCCCCTGGAGTGAAATGGGAGAAATGCCCATAAACATCTGGCCAACGTGGCTCAGCTGCGACACACCCTATCAGTCATGTCCTGCTCGGACAGCCATTACCACCCAGCACTCAACCTCGTCCATCAGCCCTAGCCTACACCACCACATCCTCCTCCTGTCCTCCTCCCATCCTCTCTTTCTCTCCTTCTCTCTTGCCTTCCTCTCCTCCCCTCCTCCTCTCCTCTGCTCTGCTGTGTCCCCTCCAATGAAAAGTCTGTGCTCCACGGGACATTGCAGTCCTGCTATTCCAATCTCCCCGCTGCCTCTGGGGCCCTGAAAGAAGCTCTTTATGAGAGAGAGAGAGAGAGAGAGAGAGAGAGAGAGGTGTATTTAAGCTGAACCGGTCTCCTGGGGAGGTCTGGGGGCTCATCCTGATGGGGGGTTTGTCAGTGTGGCATGACGGGAGTGTTTTTATTTGCCTTGGTCTCTCTCTCTCTCTCTCTCTCTCTCTCTCTCTCTCTGTGTGTGTGTCTCTCTCTCTCACTCTCTCTCTGTGTCTGTGTATGTGTGTGTGTTTTTTCTCTCTCTATCTCTTTATCACACACACACACAAACACAGTCTGAGCGGGGAGACTAAAAGAGACACTAAGGGGGGACACTAAGATGGATGGATAGATGGCCAGAGAATCGGATGACTGACAGCAAGAGACAAAGTGCCTTTGACAGAGAGATATACGTGGAGAAAGACAGACTTGACCACTATCGACACATGGACAGAGAGGGATTGGTGTTCATAAAATAGACAGACGATCAGACAGTCAAACAGACATCAACAGTGAGACAGGGTCAGATAAACAGGCAGGTTATCAGATAGGCCAGCTGACCACTATTCATGATTAGAGAAATAGACTAAGCGACACAATGGCCCCTTGACGGACACTGACAGCAATGACACATGCCACAACAACTTTTATGACGCTGGGCTCCCATATTACTGTATGGAATACCGGAGCAATAAGACACACTCCCATCGCAGACATGATAAAAGTCCAAGGACGGGCGTATAAAGGAATAAAGGCCATGTGACTGAGACACAGATACTGTCTCTGTCACAAGAGAGAGGGAGACTAGAGAAAGTGATAGACTGCAACTTTAGAGATGTTTGCTATTTGGGGTGAGGGGAGGGGATGAGGTCACTTCCTGTCCCAGTGTACACTGTTGCCATAGCGCCCACACCCCCTCTGTAAACAGCGGCCTATAGTGACAGCAGGCTGCATACCGCAGCGAGTCCAGCCTGCGGCAGGAAAACGGCTGGCACAGCTCCAGACTCGGGATATGACCCGAGAGAGAGAGGGGGATAGAGAGAGAGAAATAAAGAAGGAGAGAGATTGAGGAGAACATTGGAGAGGAAGGGAGATGGAAGGAAAGAGAGAGAAATAAATAAAGAGTGAGAGAGATGGAGGAGAACATTGAAAGGGAAGTACAAGAGAGAGAGAATAAGGAGTATAAAAGGAGTGAGAAAAAGTGAAGTGGAGAGAGAGAGAATGAAAGAGGGAGAAAGTTAAAAGGAGATGGAGGGAGAGAGGGTAACTTTTAGCACTTAGCAGAAAGTACTGTGACTCTTTAGAAAGTTTTGAGATGCTGACGGGAGCGTAGCCTACTTCTGCGGTGGCAAAGTGTGTGTGTGTTTGTGTGTGTGTGTGTGTTTGCTCTGTCTCTGGGCAGGATATGAAGAAATGAGATTCGGGGTGTGTGTGTGTAGAGCAGAGCCTGCTGCTATGCAGCGCAGGGTGGTACTGTGACACGACTGTGCAGTATATACTGTAGTCTTGAGAGAATGTCTCTTGCAACACACACACACACACACACACACACACACATGCACACACATTCAGAATAGGATAGACAAGGATAAGGTTGTGGTCAGTGCTGTAGTGGACATCACACCAAGTGTGTGTGTTTGTGTGTGTGTGTGTGTGTATAGAGGGATTTTGATTGGATGAGGGGTTAAATCCCCCACACTGTTTGCCTTAATCCACACACACACACACACACACACACACACACACACACACACTCACACTCACACTGTGTACATTCTGTACGGTCAGTCTGAGAATGGAGAGGGACGGGGAAGTATGGTGACCTGGCAACTGCCATTCCGTGTGTGCGCATGTTTGTGTACGCGTGTGTGTGTGTGTGCGCATGTTTGTGTACGTGTGTGTGTGTGTGTAGGAGGATATTAGTAGGGTAAGAAGTTAAATCCTTTCACTCCAATTGACTTTTAACCCCTCCCAATGATCTCTCTCTCTCTCACACACTCACACACCCTCTCACTCTCACAAAGGCCATATATTGGTCGTTATGTGTGTCCTGTTTGGGCCAGTGGTGCTGGCTGTCGGTGCTGTGCTGTGCGGTGCTGTGCTGTGCGGTGCTGTGCGTCTGGCCTAATCCAGGGGAATGAGATTGTTTTTGGGGGGAAACGGCGTGGAGTTGAGTGCAGCCCAGAAGGATTAGCCCAGATGAGTTGGCTTAAGGGGGGGTCAGACCTTACACATACTCCAGCTAAGCCTGGATGCAAAAATGGTCATTATGACTATTACTCTAATAACAGAGCAGTTTCGTGTGTGTGTGTGTGTGACATAAACCCACTCCTTCAGACAGAAGAGAAGAGCAGCTGGTTGGGAATAGGGGATAATAATGTGATGGGCTGGACCTGGAGCAGAGGACTAGGGAGAGTACCTGAGTTTGTGTGAGTCTGTGTCTGTCTGTTAGAGTCGTACAGAGGGAGAGAGAGAAAGATGCTTGTCTTTTTCCCATGGATACGTGTTTCCATTAGTGTGTTGTGGAGGGAGAAAGCACTTAGGTTAGTGTTTCTTTGTGTGTGTGTGCGTGCGTGTGTGTGAGTCTCAGAAAGAGAACTTTAGGTCATTGTTATAGTGTGTGTATGTGAGTGTGAGCCACTGTTTCTCTGTGTGTGAGTATATGTGTGTGTTTGTTTCAAAATACTCCCATTTAATGCAGTGCCAAATATCTGTTGTGTTTTCTTGCAACTCTGTTCATGAAATATGAATATCCTCTCTCCGCTCAGCGAAGCCTTTCATTTTGGCCAGACAAAAAAGACCACAACCAGACTAAAAGCTGTTGTGTACGTTTGTGTATCGTGTGTGTGTGTGTGTGTGTGTGTGTGTGTGTGTTCGTTCTAACGTGTAGAGTGACAGATGGGATGCATCTGTGAAAGGGGAGAAGTAAAGAGGTGTCTGTGTGTGTGTGTGTGTGTGTGTGTGTGTGTGTGTGTGTGTTTTGTTTGTTTGTGTCTTTGGTCTCTCAAGGGCACTGAGGGGGACACACAATACCACTTTTTAAACACAGTCTCTCTCTCTCTCTCTCTCTCTCTCTCTCTCTCTCTCTCTCTCTCTCTCTCTCTCCACTCCTCTGCCTTCATGTTTCCATTCCTAAGCTTTGCCTTTGGTATAACCTCACTTTTATCCCCACTCTTGTTCCCTATCAAATACAAAATGTTAATCCAAAATCTCTAAACAAATAACGAATTAAAGCCTGACAATGCTTTATAAGATTAAAGTTAATAATATAAATCGTGATAAAAAGTGATAACTCATTATCTCTTATCTCTTATCCCTCTCTTCCTTCTCTTTCAGGTGTGTTCGGAGCAGTTCTGGGCTGTCTGTGTGTGGGTGTGTGTGTACGTCTGTGTGTGAGTGAGTGAGTGTGTGCGTGTGTGTGTGAGTGAGTGTGTGTGCGTGAGGTGGCGCGGGGGTCCAGAGGCGGGCGCATGAGGAGAGGGCGTGTCCCACCCCACAGCGCTCCCGGCAACACAGCCAGCAACGCAGCCCCCCCCTGCTGGGAGAGACACACACCGCTCCTCCCACAGCCATGGTAAGCACTGCGTGTGTGTGTGTTCGTTCCTCCTCTGGTCATTTGAAGGAATACGTAATGTGTTTGTGTTTTTAAGTGTGTTTTTATGTGTTGAAATGTGCATGGGAGGTGTAGTCAACAGTGTGTGTGTGTGTGTGTGTGTGTGTGTGTGTGTGTGCAAGTGATGCGTGTACTTTTACTGTTGATTTGTCAAATGCATTTGTTGGAGGCTGTTGGAACTCAGAAGTGTTCATATGCGTGTGTGATGCCTTCCTCTGTACTCTCCTCTGAGTAGAGGTCTGTGTGTGTGTTTGTGTGTCTCTCTCTGTGTATGGGCACATGTGCAGGTGTGCTTTGCAGTATTGTTTGTCTGCCTGTCAGGTAAATGTTGCCATTGATCGTGTAGATAGGACTACAGGGTGCAGCCATGGCACTGCAGACAGCTAGGAAGTGCACAGTGGTAGGGAGAGAGTGTGTGTGTGTGTGTGTTCGTGCGTGTGTGTTCGTGCGTGTGTGTACGTGCGTGTGTGTGGGGTTAGGAGGGGGTAGAGGAAGAGAGACAAGTAAGAGGAGGAGGAGGAAGACGAGGAGGAGGAGGAGCAGGTATCGATTGCCCCTGAGATGCAGGGCTGTTGTCATACCGTATCTACGCGACACACACTCTCAGGCCCCACATAAGGAGCTTTGGCTGGCAGGGAACAAGATAATACAGCACAAGCATCAGTGGAGGGCATTATGTGTCTGTCTGAGAAGGAGAGATGGAGAAAAAAAGGAAAGAGAGGGATGGAGAGAGCAGAGATAGAAGGAGAGAGAGGACAGTAAGACAGGGAGAGAGCAGGGAGAGAGAAGTGTGTGAGAGAGGGGGGATAGAATGAACAGTGAGAGAGGGATGGAGAGAGCAGAGATAGAAGGATAGAGAGGACAATTAGAGAGAGAGGGGGAGACGGCAGAGAGAGAGGGACAGTTATAGAAAGAGAGGGGCAATAGAGAACCATAAGAGAGAGAGAGAGAGAGAGAGAGAGAGAGAGGGATAGAGAGAACCTTAAGAGAGAGAGGGAGAGTAGCAGGTTTGACGAATGGCCCTCACCTCCGTCTCTGGGAGCGGGGCCTCCGGGGAGAGGAGCGTATGAATTATTAAAGCCCTGCAGAGGAGCGCCACACTCATAAATAACTCAGTGTAATACGCACACGCGCACACACACACACGCACGCGCACACACACACACACACTATCAGTTGGTCTCTGTCGGTCAGCCTGGGTGTCTCTCTGTCTTTCCTGTATACGCACACACACACACACTGCCAGGATGACCTTGGGCTACTCTGTGCTACTTGTTCCAACACTCTCTCTCTCTCCCTCTCACACACACACACACACACACACACACACACGTGCACACACAAAAACAACACACACAAAAGCCTCATGGTCATCCGGGACAGTTGCGTCTATATCTCTATTGATTCATGAGGGAGAAAAGGATGACCTTGTGTTTTTTTCTTCTGTGTGTGTTTTTATGTGCAGCTCGCTCAACCCCCCCTCCCTCTCTTTCTCTTCTCTCCATCTCTCTCACTCTTTTTCTCTCTTTCTCTTTTGTTCTCTGTCCCACTTTTTTCCTTTTCACTCTCTCTCCTTCACTCCTCTCTCCACTGTTTTCTCAATATTTTTCTTTACAGCTGTTTCTTTACCCACACCACACACACACACACACACACACACACACACACACACACCTTACTCAGGCTGAGGGATGGCCTAGTCACACACACACACACACACACACATACACCTTACTCAGACTGAAGGTTGGCCTAGTCATCCCTCTCAAACAAGCACACACACACACACACACACACACACACACACACACACACACACACACACACCCCTACCTTGTAATCTGGCTGTCGGGCTTAGCTCCAGGTTGTAAACATCCACAGGGAGCAAGGGAGTTCTGGACTGAATTGAATGTTATCTGCTGCTTCATAGCAGACTGGCTGTGGCGTCCTTCGCAGGCCTAAGTGGCCCCCAAACATGGCTGCTGTTCAGCACTCCGAGCGAGCGCGTCCCCATTGTGTTTCCAGTGGATTCGGTGGGCTAATTTAGGGCGTTTTAGGGGTTTTGGTGTCTAGACTGCAGGACTGTGCCGTCTGTCACTGTGGGAAAAATTCAGTGTGTTAAATATGTGTTCTTGTGTGTCGGCCTTAGGGTGTTTGTGTGCGTGCCAAAGGCTCTTAAGTGTGTGTGTGTGTGTGTGTGTGTGTGCGCACTGCGTGTGTGTCTGAGAGAGAGAGAAGAGAGGGAGAGAAAGCATGTGTATGTTTGTGCACGTACATGTGTGTGTGTGTGTGTGTGTATGTGTGGTGGTAATTTGAAAGGATCTGTTGGAGAGGCTGGGCCATAAAGAAGGCCCATCTACTGCAGTGGTGCTGCCAGGCTGGGCTCCCTGTGTGTAAATCAGCGGCTGAATGTGTAATGCAATCTGCCAAGGGCTACTTATTCTTCTACAGTGTCAGCAGAGGAACACACACAGATACAGATACACACACACTCAGTCCCTCACCCTCTCTCTCACACACACACACACACACACTCCCTCTCTCACACACATAGACACAGATAGTCAGTCCTGCTCACTCGCTTACTTCCTCACTCACTCACTCACTCACACACTCCCTTCCTTTACTCTCTCTCTCTGTCTCTCTCTAGCCAGACTAAACATGTTCTCAAGACTACCCAACACTGAGACACACACACACACACATATGCGCATGCACACACAGATACACAGACACAAACATGCGCACACAGACGCACACACACACGTACACACACCTTTTTTTAAAACACTGAGCCACACAGAGCTGATTTCTTTCTGCACAAGCCCAGAACATTCCTGTCGCGTTTGCCGTGGGTGTGCTGGATCCGATCCCCTGAGCACAGGAAGTGCTGTTCTCACCTGGCATCCTGCTGCGCATGGAATAGACCAGAACGGAACACACCGGTCCAGGACGGGACTAATTAGGGCGCATAATCAATTTCTTGGGTCATTTTTCTCAGCCAGCAACCACTCCCTAGTGTGTGTCTGCATTTGTGTGTCTGTCTCTCAGTGTGTGTGTGTGTTTATCTGTGTGTGTGATATGCAATGTGTTCATATGTGGTGGTGTTTAAATTTGTGGTGTACATGTATGCACAGCACTATTAAAAAGCACCCCGAGTGTGTGTGTGTGTGTGTGTGTGTGTGTGTGTGTATGTGAGTGATTGAACACTAAATAAACCCACTCTACAGGGTCTACTGCTCC
>NC_055969.1:16558896-16578896 GCF_018492685.1 Alosa sapidissima
ACCCAGCCTCTGAGGAGCAACTCGGATGGCCTTTTGAAGTAGCTCTCTATTCATTCTTTCACAGCAAATCAGCAGCAGCACAGAATATCGAATGGACAGCAGTACTGTGATTATTAAATGAAAATGTTAGTCTGGAGTGCTGTCCCATTCTTTGCTTTAGTGGACAGCAGAGTGCAATGTAATTGTTTTTTTGCTTGTTTTCATTTGGATGAGGTTTTACCATTTCAGTGTAAACAACTAAAGCTGCCTACTCTACTGTTAAGCTGCCTTGGTGCATATCAGTTTGTCTTCTTCATTATGGCAAACCATTTTGTACACTGATGTTGCACACAAAGTGACTTGGAGACTTGACTCAGACTAAAGATTTCTTCTTTGTTTTTTTGCTGTGTCAGGGTGACCGTGTCAAAGAAAAACTCTCTAACAGGAATAAACATTGAGCAACAATCACAGAGTTTTTTCAGTAGTCACAATGCATCCATGGAAGTTCAGTGTTTTACACTATAATGTATCTCCTAGTGTGTGTGGTGTGTGTGTGTGCGCCAGGTGGTCTCCACACTGGGCTCCCTTCCCAGTGCTGTGGTCATGTCATGTTGAGCGTCATGAACTGCACCACATTACTGGGATTCAATTAAGATGGATTCAAAATCCATACCGCTTTTATAATGTACCTCTTTATATTATAATGTACCTCTTTATAGTATTATGTATCTCTTCTGTGCTGTTAAATTGACACCCCCCCCCCCCCCCGCGCCTTGCGTCCCCAGGGAGCCCGGTGGCGGAGTCCTGTGTGGGGTGATACGGATCGGCCTGGTGGCCAAGGGCCTCCTCATCAAGGACGACATGGACCTGGAGCTGGTGCTCATGTGTCGGGAGAAGCCCACCGAGACGCTGCTGCGCACCGTCTCCGACAACCTGCCCCTGCAGATCCAGGTGAGAACACAACTCACACAGGACCTACCTACCTACCTGTTCTCCAGTATTCCACCCACTATTTACAGGTGAGAACACCTGAACACCAGATTGAATGAGCCAGTTTGGGAATTTAGCCAGGACACCAGGGAACCCCCTACTCCCTAAGCCGTGGCCTACTGGTTAGCTCTTCGGACTTGAAACCGGAGGGTTGGCAGTTCGAACCCCGACCAGTAGGCACGGCTGAAGTGCTGTTGTTGCAGGCAGCTCACTGCGCTGGGATTAGTGTGTGCTTCACCTCACTGTGTGTTCACTGTGTGCTGAGTGTGTTTCACTAATTCATGGATTGGGATAAATGCAGAGACTAAATTTCCCTCACGGGATCAAAAGAGTATATATACTTATACTCTTTTTGATAAGTGCCATGGGATCTTTAATGATCACAGTGAATCAGAACCTCGGTTTAACGTCTCATCCGAATGACGGCTCCACTGGCCTTGTCTCACCCCCTTTACCTAAATCCTCCCATAACCATCTCTGTGGAGACTGCGACAGCTCCACACATGCACATATAACCCAATTCTGCTCCTTTATCTATGCAGTGCCCAAAGCTGTAAAATGCCTGTCATGTTTCAGATGTGGACCCATATGCTCCCCTTTACATCTCCGAGACGCCCTCGACTGTCGCCAACTCACAAATCTCTAAGCTAGTGTGTCATGTTTTGGTTGGTGAAATCTGGAAATGTAATATTGTGACATTTGGAAATGTAGTATATCATGTTAGTTCACACGTCTGGTGTTTGGTGTGAGGTCCTTCTTCAGCATTTGAATGAATGAGGACAATAACAAGAAAAACAATACAGTACCCCGGGATTTATATATTAGCACAGTTTTCATAAAACATTCATGACCACTTTCAAATAAAGTCACCAGCCATAAAAAATACATTTCTATTTTTCTATTTTTCCCATATTATAAAACGTTTAAACGATTTTTTCATAAGAAGGTGTTGGGATGTAGCCGAAGGCATCACATTACATCCAGATGCCTTCACTTACACACACACACACACACACACACACACACACACACACACACTCTCTCTCTCACACACACACTTACACACACACATTTACACATACACACACACACACAAACAATCTTACACACTAACACCAACGCACACACACATTTACCCAAACATACTTACATACACACACACACAGACACAGACTCACCCTGACAGCCCTAGGGGTGTGAGATGAAACTGTGCGGTTGGGCTGGCTCTTATCATATGTGGCAGTGGGCCGTGCCAGGCTCTCAGCTCGGCGTATCAGCGTAATTGCTTTCTTGGATGGAACATCGTAATTTGAGAGAGAGGCTCACACATTCAGCTCTTTTTCTCTCAACAACGAGAGGTGCTCGATTCTCTTATGAGAGTGGTAGGTGTGTGTGTGTGTGTGTGTGTGTGTGTGTGTGTTTGTGCATGTGTGTGACCTTAGTGTGTGTGAAAGTCAGGGAAGGATGGATTTGCAGGAAGTTTGTGTGTGTGTGTGTGTGTGTGTGTGTGTGTGTGTGTTCGTGTGTGTGTGTGTGTGATGCAGACTTTTGCCAGAAAAAGGGCCAGCAACACGCAGCAGCAGGAGGCAGCTCTATTTATAATCCCAGCTGTAATTAATATAGGCCCACCAGACAGCAGGACTCCCAATTAGTTAGACAGGACCACAGTCTCCCAACCACACACACACACTCCTCTCTATTTCTCTCATGTTTTCTCTAACACACACACACACACAAGTATAATCACACTCTCACTCGCATGTGCACACTCACTCACTCACTCACTCACTCACTCACTCACTCACTCACTCACTCTCTCTCCTTGCACACACACACACACACACACACACACACCTACCACTCTCATAAGAGAATCGAGCACTAGTTTTCTCTCTATACGCTTCCTCCAGGGCTCTCGCATGTCTCTATATCTGGTAGTGAGGAGAAGTCACAGTATCAGTGTAGGCACCCATACACCCGTCTATATGTCCTCTCCGGATCTCCACATAGTTCTGATGGTTTCGGTTAGCGGCGTTCTCACGCAACCTGCTTTCTAGGAAAATGGTATCCAAGATTGCTAGGTTTTTTTTCCATAGGCACACACACACACACACACACACACACACACACACACACACACACACACACACACACACACACACACACACATATACAGGCTGAGTATTGGCACAGATGCCCCCATTTGATTCAATTATGATTCACAAGCTTGGCTAACAGTTCGGTTTGATTCGGATTTGATTTCCATGTGATTCTTCTGAAATATTAAATACTTTATAGCGGCTTTCCATATTTGGAGCGATGATTAAAAACCTCTGAAGGGAACACTGGAAACAAAAGTGAATAAATTCAAAAAAAGGCCAAAGGCTTGTATGCAAAAATCTCATTTGAGGATCACATGGGTAAAGTTGCTTAAAAAAGGAGAACCAATCTGTCTCTTTCAAAGCACTTAAACCACCAGCCTAGCATTTGGTCCAAAGTCAAGTCAGGGGTGATACACATTGAATATTGCTACATTTTGCTAATTGCATTATACAGATTTTTAAAAATGATGAATAATTAAAAAAAATGATTTGCACATTGCTATTGCTCTCTCTCACACTCTCTCACAGACACACACACACACATGCACGCAGACTTTACACTCACATGACAGAAATGTCCTACATAGAGACCAACAGCAGGAAGTGATGGCTCAGGTGGCGCAATCAACATCCTCTTTCTTCGCCTGATTGCAAAAGCAGCAGCACTGCCTCCAAAGTAGTGCTCTTCAAAAAATGGAAAAGCTGTGTGTGTGTGTGTGTCTGTCTGTGTCTTGGCACGGTAATTGATTCTTCTGTCTTTGCACATGAGACAGCCAGTTCGCAATTATGTGGTCAGCAATTAATGAAATGGGTTGTGGTCACCCAATGCCCAGACACAATTAGTTTCAGTGCAGTGTGTGCGTGCGTGCGTGTATTAAGGGACTCTTAGTAATAGTTGGCCATTAATATTCAACATTGAATACGACAGGTGGCCCAAAGATTGTGTTTGCAGAAGAGAGGAGCTGGGTGTTGTGGTAAAGCTGAACCCTGACCCTGAATTTTGACCCTGAACTTTGACCTTGTGACCTCTCTGCAGAAACTGACGGAGGAGAAGTACGAGGTGCAGTGCAGCGTTCCAGAGGCAGCCATTTTGGTCCAGAGCACTGGCGATCCTAAACTCACACTGAAGGTCACTCTCACCTCGCCGCGGATGAGAGAGGAGGACACCCCCACAGACGCGGCAGATGCGGCAGATGCGGCTGATGCGGCAGATGCGGCTGATGCGGCAGATGCGGCTGATGCGGCAGATGCGGCTGACGGGGCTGATGCGGCTGACGGGGCTGATGCGGCTGGCGGGGCAGATGCGGCTGACACAGAGACAGACACAGGTACCGCTACTTCTGTGTGAGCGTGGGTGTGATGAGTGGATGGATGGATGAGAGAAAAAGGTTCAAAGTTCAGCGTGTTCTGTGCGTGTGTTTTTTAGTTGTGTGTGGTGTTTGTGTGGGTGTGGTTGCTACAGCAAAGAGAGAGAGAGGTCTTGAATCTTGTTACATCTCCATTGGGACAGACAGCTTTGATATGTAAACATCAGCCATGTTTCTTCCCTTTTTAACTGTCTCTATCCACTCCCCCACACACACACACACACACACACACACACACACACACACACACACACACACACACATTCACATGGTGACCGCACAAGACTGCCTCTACCTCTCCTTCAACTCTTCCTCACATTGTTGTTTGACTGGAGGGGTCAGGCATAAATAAAAACACAGAAATACATTTGCATACATTGTTGTTGCATACATCATTATTTGCGCACATATGTGTGCATATTCAAATGACAACCCAGAATCTAGAATTCTGTAATAGTAAGATAATGCACTGTCTAGTCTGCACAAATAGTCCTTTTTATATCCTTTCTATACCCTTAACACACACACACACACACACACACACACACACACACACACACACACACACACTGGTTGTACTTAGGGATGTGGTGAAGGCAGGCATCCGTACAGAGATAAGGAAAAGAGACGAGGGGAACCCCCCTCCTTGGAAAGCACTTAAGCGATAAGGAAGTGTTTTCTCTCCCCTCAAGTCATTATTTCTCTCTCTCTCTCCCTCCCTCCCTCCCTCCCCCCCTTCTCTCTGTCTCTCTCTCTCTCTCTCTCTCTCTCTCCATTGGTGCACAGTCATGCCTTTGTGTGTGAGTGAGTTAAGAAGCCAAGTCAGAGATCTTGTGGTGTGTGGATCCACCTCATTCTGTGGTACAGCACACTTAGATTAGATATTTCAGGATATCTACTGTATATGCAGAAATATAAACAGCACAGTGTCAGTAATAGGTGATGTGACTGTGTGTGTGTCTGTGTGAGCATTTAAAAGTAATCTGTTTCCTCATCATGTTCATATTACCAGACCCTGCCAATCTCCAAAGCTCCAAGCCCTCCTTTTTGTTTTTCTCTCTCTCACTCACTTGCTCGGTCTCTCTGTTTCTTTCTTTCACTCTCTTTATTTCTTTCTCTCTTTCTCTCTCTTTCTCTCTCTCTCTCTCCCCTCCTACTGTCCCTTGTCTGTCTGATCAGAGCTGATTTCATATCACCCAGTGATGGCAGCAACATCCTAACCGCTCACCATAGGTGGTGTGAGT
Source organism: Alosa sapidissima (assembly GCF_018492685.1). Lineage (NCBI taxonomy): Eukaryota > Metazoa > Chordata > Actinopteri > Clupeiformes > Clupeidae > Alosa > Alosa sapidissima. The sequence continues at coordinate 16,564,579 of NC_055969.1, forward strand.
ATGTTTGTGTGTGTGTGTGTGTGTCTGTATGTGTGGGAGAGTCTGCCTCGGGCTTTTTGTGCCTCTCTCTCTCTCTCTCTCTCTCTCTCTCTCTCTCTCTCTCTCTCTCGCTATCCTTCTTTCTCTGTCCCTCCCTAATTCTCTGTCTCTGTCTCGATTTTCAGAAAACACACACACACACGGATCTCTAGGAATATATGCATGCAGTCTTAACAGATCATTGTCTTATGTAAGAAAGAAATTGATTTACAGAGGCAGGTGCACTCATCCATTCTGTGTGTGTGTGTGTGTGTGTGTGTGTGTGTGTGTGTGTGTGTGTGTGTGTCCACATGGACAGACAGTCAGGTTTGTGTGTGTGTGTTACGGCTGCTTTGACCAGATGCCATCCCTCATCACTCAGTCACACACATACGCACACACACCCACACGCACACACAAACACACACACACACAACTACACACGCACACCACAGCGACACTCAAATATGGACACACACACACACCTCGTATATTTCAGGACAGGTCAAGGGCTCTGTCACAGTAAGGAATGGTTCAATCTCTCCTTCTTCCCTCTGTCCTCCCTCTCTCCATTAGGCTCTTTCTTTCTGTATCTCTATCTCTCTCTATCTCTCTATCTCTCTCTTTCCCTCTATCACACACTTCGATACATGACAAAACCTCATCTGTCAAGGGCCACACCAACGGAACCTCTGCTTGGCACACAAGCAATGCAATCAGCCTCTCTATACATGCACACACACACACACACCCTCCCTCCCTCGTATCTGTCACATCAGAGCTTTATGACCAGTACCCACCCAAGTTCAATCATGGCCAGCCATAAACAACGCTCATTACAAGCTGCCACCCCTACACACACACACACACACACACACACACACACACACACACACACACACACACATACACAAGCAGAGTAAATAAATCAATAAATACATAAAGTGTGAGAACCCACTCCAATCTGACCACCGATCAGGGATGATGGTGTCGGGCCAAGCGCAGTGCCTTAAGGGGGGTATAGTGAAGGTAGTGGGCAGGAGGTGGTGCTGATCCAAAGCCATCCATTCTGCCAGTGCCAACCCAGCCTAGCTTAAGAGTATTAATGGTTTCCACACGATGTTCAGGGGAGATTTAGTAGCCAGTCGTGGCTGACTCTCAGCTCTCCATCTTTTGCTCTCCCTGTCTGGCTGTCTGTGTCTGTCTCTCTCTCTCGCTCCCTGTCTGTCTGTGTGTGTGTGTGTGTGTGTGTGTGTGTGCGGGTTACTTGCTAAGTGCATCAGTACCAGTTGTCTGACTGAGCCTGAGATGCGGGGAGCTGGAAGGGCTGCACTCGTTTTTGTCTCTCCCACACATGCTGTTCTGTCTCTTATCTCTCCTCCATCCTCGGCTTTACCCTCTCTCTATTGCTCAGTCTCTTCCCCCATCTCTCTCTCTCTCTCTCTCTCTCTCTCTCTCTCTCTCTCTCTCTATCTATCTATCTCTCTCTATCTCTTGTGTATCCCTACGGCAGCGGATGCACTTAAAACTCCAACTACTCCAGCTGTGTCCTCTCTAATGAGGGAGGGGGGGAAAGAGAGGAAGAACTGGCATGAATAATAATAACAATAATAAAACTAAAGACTGATGGTCCCATTACACACACACACACACACACACACACACACACACACACACACACACACACAGAGTCTCTAAATAACTTGACATGAAGGATGACTCTGCATCCTCACCTTCCATGCCTCTCTCTGTACTTGCTGCTGAAGCATTAATCCACAGAAAAGCAATGCGTCCGCATAATAGCGATAGTGTTGTGTGCGTAATTTATTCAGCTCTGTGAAAACTTGGATTTGAATATTAATATTACATTGTGTGAGCCTTTGTGTGCTTGAGTGTGCTTATGAGTGCATGTGTTTGTATATTTATGTTTTGTGATTATGTGTGTGGGTGTGTGTGTGCGTGCAATAGTGCATGTAGGGGTGCGTGTAATAGTCCGTGTGTGTGTGTGTGTGTGTGTGTGTGTGTCTGTGTGTATATATCCGAGTGCGTGCGTGTGGGTGGGAGGGAAACAAGAAGTAATAATTAGACTAATTGCATTCAAGAGGAAGTTGAAGCAGCGCAGTCCCTATGAGCATTTAAAGAGCCACTCTCTAGTGCTCTTAATTCTCTCTCTCTTCCTCTCCTCTCTTTTTGAGATGTATTAGTTGTTCTGCTGGTGTCCACTGCATGACAGCGGTCAGTTCAGTCCCAGCACAGCCCCCAGGGCAGGAGGGGTCGGTCTGTGTTTCACAGGTGCAAACACACCTCAGTTCAATCATCCACACACACACACACACACACACACACACATATATCCTTGCTATCTTACTTTGAATAGTAGGTGGATATCATGTCACTGTTATCTCATTGCTGTATTGTAGATTGAACTCTGTTCAATAGTGTCTATGGAAGCCTCATTGTTCAAAGTAAACATGTGTTTGTGTGTGGATGATTCCTCACCCGCTCTTTACTTGCACCTCTGAAACACGGAGTCCTGTATGACGCCCAGCCAGACCAATGAGGTGTCCTCATTGCCTCGCGCCGGGTTGTCTTTGGCCAATCAGCCATCTCTTCCGCCCCCGATCCTCCCGCCCCTTTGGCTGCACTTTGACTGGAAGTGACCCTCTTCCTTTTTTACACCCTTTTCCCCTTTTGGCCATTGTATACATGTTTTGTACGTGTGTGTGTGTGTGCGCGCGCGCGAGAGTGAGAGAGTGTGTGTATATAAATGTGTGTGTGTGTGTGTCTCTGGTTTATGATTTCCTGTGCCGTTCTTCTCGCCGATAGAGCGCGTTGAGCCGTGCGCGGAGCCGGAGGTGCTGGACAGAGAGCGGTGCCTGCTGGCGTTGGCGTCCCTGCGGCATGCCAAATGGTTCCAGGTTGGCACTCGGCTCTTCTCCATTGTTATTGTAGCCTTATGAATGAAGCACAAACAGCAGAAACAGCAGCAGCAGATCATGCAAAGCACACCTGCTTATTTTTTTGGGCCCTTTTGGGAAATAAAGATAAGAAATAAACAAATGAAATAAATAAACAAATAAATATGACATCTATGTTAAACATTGTTATCACTTCTCATACACACTCTGTGGAATGTCTTTAGATTTGGATGAAAAATGAGCATAGAGGTTGGTTGCATAAGAGCAGGTGGCTTTGGAGAACCTAGAATCTGGTTATAGAAGAAATATTAGACACAATTTTTTTATCGTAAGGCTACAAAAGCAATTGTTACACATTTTGTTTTTTGTTTAATTTGTTTCCCTTTTTTTTTGTTTCTTTGTTCTGGCTGTTTTGTTTGTAACCTGCTTGCATTCAAGTAAGACAACAAGCAAACAAACAAAAAACAAAAAAAAAATCAAATTGTTGTTGATCTCCTAAACTGTTTTGTCTCCTCCTTTCTCTCTCCCTCCCCCACCCAACACCACCTCCTTTCCCCCAGCTGTGTGGTGTGTCCACAACGTCTGGACTGGACACTGTACCCTAGAGTGCGCTACAGATAGCGTCTAGACGGCTAGAGCAGGGACTCTTCGCATATGCGCAGCTGACCTTGTTGGTCTTTCTTCTATAAAGTTGTCTCATATTTGTATGTGTGTGTGTGTGTGTGTGTGCGTGCGTGTGTATGCGCGTGCGTGTGTCCTCCCCTTGCAGGCTCGAGTGAATGGGCTGAAGTCGTGTGTGATCATTCTTAGAGTTCTGAGGGACATGTGCAACAGAGTACCCGCCTGGGAGCCCCTCAAGGGATGGGTGAGTCTTTCTCTCTCTCACACACACTCACACTCACACTCACACACACACACACACACACACACACACACACACACACACACACACACACACACACACACATACACGATCACACTCATTTACCAGCTCTAATCTTCCCTCCTCCAGTCTTCAATTAGTTTGGCTGAGCTACTGGACTTCTTACGAGCGCACCTGAATTAATGTATTCCCCCTCCTAGAGCCTGGCATGTGGGCTACTGCTTAGAGATGGATAGATAGATAAATAGATAGGGGTTGGGTGCCGAATACCGTGAGAACATGCCAACTTTTTGTCATTGCTTGCAGCTGTTGGTTAAAGAGGGAACTAGCTTTTGGAACAGCCAGGAGCTTAATGATTAGTTGAATAAGACCATTACGGAAGCAGATGACCTGAGGTAGTTAATTGGAGGAGATTACCTGTACATTCAGTGCCGCAGTGCCTAGGTACTTATGTTTCGTGTTGACAAACAATCACCAGAAATGTACTTTACCATTGCGTTTCCACATATGTAGTGTTTCCTCAACTTTCTCCAGTAATCTAGAGTTAATTCATATACCAAAGCGGTTGTGTTGCTTTTTGTTTGAATATTATGCATCCTTGTCTGCTGTGCTGTTTGACCTTTTGACCTTGAGATGTGACCTTTGACCTTTGGCAGCCCCTGGAGCTGATCTGCGAGAAGGCCATCGCTACGTGCAACCGGCCGCTGGGCGCTGGAGAGGCGCTGCGCAGGGTCATGGAATGCCTCGCCTCCGGAATTCTGCTGCCCGGTACGTACACTGTCCTGCATCACCACCATCAGAATATATAAATGCGAGTTTGAGGCCTCACAGACATATCAGAAAGAGCGTTTGGGTTTGTCACAGCTTGGGGTGTGTTTCAGTGTTTGATAGAATTGCATTGTAGGCCTTTTAAGTAGTGAAGGTGTTTAATGGGTACATTTGTGGTATACACGTTTGTTTGTTTGTTTGTTTGTTTGTTTGTCTGTCTTTTGTGAGGGGATGCCCAGGCCTGACGATAAGTAATGGGGAGGGAAGAGGGTTGGTGAAAACGAGGATAGGAGTGAAAGACATAGGTTTGGCTATGAATGGGTAAATAAATAAACCATTGAATTAAATACATTAATGAATGAAACTGTCTGAATTCAGTTCACCATTAGCCCCCCCCCCCCCACTACTGTGTACAGCCTCTGAAAGCAGCTCATCTCGGTGGCCCTAATCCCTCCTTTTATAGGCAAACTAACAAGCTGCATAGAACCCAGCGAGCCCACTGAGACATGGGGCCGCACAGGCTGGACAGCGATAGTACACACAGACAGGGGAGAGCTGACCAGAGCTGCCAGACACACACATTAACAGACACACACATTAACAGACACACACTCGCGCAAATATGCACACAAATGCATGCAAATGTACATAATGCACATAGACACACAAGCTTGCACTGAAACACTCTGCTACCACACACACTCACAAATTGTATTGTAATGACCAGACACACATATGAGTTTTGTCAACTGAATACACACACAGATACATACACACACTATTGTAGCATCATTTGTAAGTAAGAAAACACACACACACACACACACACACACACACACACACACACACACACACACACACACACACATACAATAAAATGAGTGGATGATTGGAGTGGAAGGGAGGGGAAAAAAGGCTTATACACATTTTTACATTTCTAATTTGTCAGAATTAGATTCTGCTCTACACTCCGTGCACCGCCAGCAAATGGATACTCCGCGTTTCCAATCCTCTCCAGACCAAAATCTATTTCTCTTCTTCTTTTTTCTCTGTCTCTCTGTCTCTCTTTCTCTCCCTCCCACTTAAGTTTAATGCAGTCATAATTAATTAATTCTGTGCGGAGCAGGCATTAATATTTCATCTGGTGGACTGGCAGGGATACTAGGTTTTTAATAATGCTGTTTTGAAGAGCAGTTTTATTTCATTTTATTTTTATTTTTCTGCCACTGCTTCTTGTTGTGAATGTGATGAGAATTGAAAGCGATAATCACACAGAACAAATCCTGTGTGTGTGTGTGTGTGTGTGTGTCTCTAACATAACCAGAATTACGAACTGGAAATGATGAAAGAACAGGATGTGATCATGATGACCTGACATGTACAGGAAGTGGTCTTACTGAAGAGATAAAACCAGGAAGTGATTGAGTGTTATGTTTTTGTTCGGTCCCTATTTCAGGTGGACCAGGTTTACACGACCCGTGCGAGAAGGAACCCACAAACACACTGGCCAGCATGACTGACCAGGAGGCTGAGGCCATCACGTACAGCGCACAGGTACACACACACACACACACACACACACACACACACACTGGCAAATACTGACTTTGTTCACCATTAAATGGGAAATCTTTTAATTTGCAGAGTTAATGAGCCGTGGTATTGACCATTGTGGTTTGGCAACATGGATTCATTAAACCAACAAGATCTTGAAATTGGCACACAGTCAGGTGGTCGTGTTGCCAAAGTCCGATAGAAGTCAGAGGAATTTCAGAGCCATCCTGGACTGCAGTCTGCAGTCCTGAAAGACTAAAGTCCTTTAAAATAATAAAAATGTTATTAAAATGCCTGCGGTCTTGCTCAATATTTGGGCTTGCAGGTGTGTTTTTGTTCAGTATCTGTGTAAACTACATAGCAATGGAGCTCCAGGGCACAAGGCTAATGTTTTTTTATGAGGAGCACTGTAGCCCCTTACTGAGAATTTTAAGAGGACAAGCAGGACATTTAGAGGCAATATCTTAAATTGACCGGCAACGCAGTTAGTCACATTTCCCCCCCATTTGAACTGTATCACTGATGAAAGACTATGCTTTGGTAATAAATGCAAAAATGACAATGTGCTGTTTTATACAACAGTTAGGTCAGGTTGAATTATTAATATAGGATTGGAAGAGAAGTATTCCATGAGTCCTCATGAGTGGGAGTGTCTCAGGACATCACCTCTTGGACTGTCTTACCACTAGTAATCACTCTGCAGTTTGCATTGAATTGTCAGACGCCAACAATCCATTCATTCAAAGCCAGAAAGCAGCGACTTCATAATGTTGCATTTGACATTTGTTGAAAGAGTTAATGGAGTAAATTGGTTGAATGTTCAGATTGACATGTAACACATGTAACAGTTTGTGGTGTTGGTGTTTATGCAATATCTATGGCATTCCCTCACTCTAAGGATATCCATGCACAGATGATTGAACCCCTGGTTTGGGGTATTTCCAGAGAGAGATTGAGAGAGAGGGGAGAGAGGAAGAGTTTGAGATGGAGAATGAGAGTAGAAAGGGAGATTGAGAAGGGTTACAGACAGAAAGTGTGTGTGTGTGTGTGTGTGAGGATCTGATTTAATCTGGAGCTGCTCAGATTACGGTCATGTCTCTCTCATCCTCTCTCTAAAGGACTGCAGCCTTATCACAGCACTCCTACTGGCCACAGCATCACTGTCAGCAGCAAACCACCCCCCCTCTCTCTCTCTCTCTCTTTCTCTCTCTCTTTCTCCTTCAGTACCTCTCTATATCTCTCCTTCATTTTCCCCTGTTTGTCTTTTCCTCACTCTTGTTACCTGTGGTTTTCTGCTGCGCACTCTCTCTCTTTCTCTCCATCTGTTTCTATTTTTCTCTCTATCTTATATCTCTCTCTTCCTGTCATTCTCTCTCTCATCAAAAGAAATGCATCTCTACAATCAGTCTTTAATTAGCGTGGGAAAGCTCTGCTGTTGTGACCTTTCTGCTCCTCGTGTGTGTGTGTGTGTGTGTGTGTGTGTGTGCTTGTCTGCATGCATGATGTCTGTGGCTGTGTGTGTTAGTGTGAGTTTGTCTGGGTATGTGAGTGCATGTGTATCATTGTGTGTGTGTGTGTGTGTGTGTGTGACAGAGCGTGCTCTACTGAAGGTGTGAGGGTGCCTGCATGGCTGGGTAGATCTCAGCAGCCTTGTTTTCCTTTGAAGTAAGGTGAACACTACTATAGAATGCCAATGTGCGTGCGTGCGTGTGTGTGTTTTTTTGCGCGCGTGCACGCATGTGTAAGAGAGTGAGTGTGTGTGTGTGTGTGTGTGTGTGTGTGTGTGTGAAAATGAGCATGTCTGTGCGCGCGCATTTGTGCTTAACAGCGGGGTGAACAGATAACAATCAGACCAACCAGTGAGCTCTCCTGTGAAATGATACCATTCCCACAACCCTGTCTGTTGCCATGCTGTGTGTGTGTGTGTGTGTGTGTGTGTGTGTGTGTGTGTGTGTTTGATGTGGGCATCTGCTGTCTGCGTTCCAGCACACCTCTTTGATGTGAGAGTTTACAGCTGTATGCTATGTGCCAGCAGTAGAGCTGAGAGAGACTCTGCCCTCATCAGAGCTGGCCGAATGGAAAAGTAGAGAAGAAGGCTTCTACTTGTCTCTGGTATTTAATCATCTTCTGCTTCTAACACGGCTACAGCTTTTAAAAAGGCTTCTTGTGAGAGGCTTGAGTATGTTTGTAAGGGTTTTTATTCTAAGCATGGTATTATGGATTCTGAGAGACTCAAGTATGATTGTAGTTGGCAGAATAGTGTCGATAAGTAGGCTTTTCTCTGTTGTTTTGGTTCTAACATGGCTACAGCATTCAAATCTCCTTATTGAGAGAGACTCAAAATATGATTCAAAGGGTTTTTTTGTAAGCAGGGTTTATTATGGTATAGCTTAAGTAAAGTATGTTATTTTTTGTTAACGTTTATTCACTTTTAAATTGTGGTTTTAAATCACTGGGAAGCGAAACCTGGGCTTTTTAATTGCGTGGGTTGCTGAGGTTGTTGTGTGATCTGTGAACAGTGAGCAAGCACCTTCGGTGCATGAAGTGGAAACCTTAACGAGTTTTCTGGAATAAACATAAATTGTGTAAGTGGAGGTAATATGGTAATGTAATCCTGCTGGAGATTGCTGATTATTCAGTGCTCCATATAAGGTACGCTTTAGTCCTCCTCTGGGCAGAAGGCCATAGTGATCTGAACAGAGGCTGAAATAAGGTCAGAAGACGCAGGTGTGTTGCACTTGCTGACACATACTATAGTCTCATCTTTTCTTTGGATGTGCAACCTCCTCTCAGAACTCACAAACACACACACATACGGGCCCTTAAAAGGAGGAGAGGACCACCATCTCCCAACATTGCAACTGGCTGAACTTGTGCGCCAATAATCAACCGCACACCCAAGGCCCTGGGCCATTCACTACGAACACAACAATGCATCCAAACATCACGTCATGGAACGTCCTGTCACGTTACATCCCACCCCAACAAACAAGGTATCGCCGCCATTGCCGCTGGACAGATGGATCTGACAGCCTCGTTGGCATAATGCAGCCTGATGCCAACCCTCTCTTCTCCTCTCCTCTCCTCTCCTCTCCTCAATCCTCCAGATGTCCTTGTGTGCACCAGCAGGGCTACTTCTCTCTGGTTACGGGCCAAGCCCAACAATCATCTCAGCCAGAGAGAGCTCAAATTCAAACCTGATGCCGCATCATTGCCTTAGGAATGGAAGGGGGGGTGTGCAAAAGGGGGGGCAGTAGGGGGCTGTAAGAGGCACGTTTTAGGGGGCACAAAGCTGAGTATGCATACACACACACATACACACAAGACCTACCCTCTTCCCATGTGCCAGGGCTATCGAATCGTGCTGCTTTGCAACACCTCAGTGCTCACTTGGGAAATTAGGGTCTTGGAATTAGAATAGATTGGCCATGCAGTGCTGTACAGTGCGTTGTGCTAAGAGTGATTGTTTTATTATTAGGGATTTGCTGCAGCGGGGTGGGGGGTGGGGGAGCAGGTGGTGGGATGTGGGGGTGGCTAACAAGCAAGTTGGCAGTCAGGAGGTGATTTGGGAAAAAACGTTGGTGTGTGTGTGTGTCTGTTTGTTTGTTTGTGAAAGTGTGTGTGTGTGTGTGTGTGTGTGTGTGTGTGTGTGTTCGAGAGAGAGAGTGCTGGAGTCAGCAACACTTTTCCATACGGCATAAAAAGTACATTCATTATACACAAATATTATGCATTGCGGTAGTAATATGGAGCCCCTAATGGACTGGGGGAATATTTTTGGAAGTGAGTTTTACATCAATACTGGGAAATTTACATGAAGCATTTGTAAATGTTGCGCTGAACAGCAATGACAGAAAGCCCTTGCGATGCTTGTTCTGAGATTGTTAATGCATGTTTAATCCTCTGCAGATACAGCCATTACACTGTGCAGCAGTAAGTAACGTTTAGCAGCAGTGGCTCTGTCCCAGCAGCCTCCACTGCAGAGAGGATGAGAGGATGAGAGGAAGAGAGGAAAAGAGGATGTGAGGATGAGAGGAGAGGATGCAGGCCAGCTGTGTTGCTTAGTAAGCTAGTGTAGAGGGACAGTACAACACTGTTAGGTACCTCGCTTGTTCTCCTGGAAGATCTAAGGTAGAGACGTTCTATAAAGAACCCTGTGACGAACTTGGAACAGGTTAATCTGTAGAACCCCATCACCGGCTGTAGATTTCAGTCACAATTTCTAGTAGTTTCTTAGTGATTGTGTTGGGTGTTCTTATAAAAGCCAAGTAAGGGACTTTTTTCAGACCCTTGGTGGTCCATATGTAGAGAGGCATGTTTCTGATATTTTTGCTCTGATTTGTCCCAATACAGACAAACACTCAGAAACAGACAGGGCAGAAACATGACACTGATCTGTGGATAATTTCTGTGTGAGACAAAGCCAGTATTCCTGTCCAGGAGGATACCTCTGGTGCTACTGCGTGCCATATGACTAACAGAGCTCTATTGTGTGTGTGTGTGTGTGTTACAGCAATCTCTAAGGCTCATGGCGTTCGGACAGATCTACAAGGTCTTGGAAATGGATCCACTTCCCTCAAGTAAACCTTCACAGAAGTACCCTTGGTCAGATAAAGAAGGTGTGTGTGTGTGAGAGAGGAAGAGTTGTACTGTATGTGTTGTGTGAAGTGATCGATGTGTGTTTATGTATGTGTGTGTGTGTGTGTGTGTGTGTGTGTGTGTGTGTTCATGTGAGGTGTGAGACAGAAGGAAGCTGACATTTATACATGAAAAATTACAGCATATGTGATGGCCATAAATTTTGTATGAAGACACAGTCTGACACTTTTGTGTGTGTGTGTGTGTGTCAGGCCTGGGACTGAAGAGACCGTACGAGGACGGGATGATGGATGACAAAGACCTCATCAAGAAGATGAAACGCAACCTGAGAAAAGGTCAGTGGCTGCATCTCTTGTCAGTCATGTGATCTGCTCCCCTGTCACATGATCACCCTGCCGATCTGACCCCGGCTGATTGGAGTCATCTCTTTACCCAGAATTCTTGATGCCCCTGTCTGTCTGTCTGTCTGGTTGACAGCAGACATGTTAGCCGTGTGTGTGTGTGTGTATGTGTCTGTGGCTAGAATACCTCTCTATTGCTATACCTTTCCCCCTCTCTTTTTTTTCTTAAGGGGCCAGGGTCCAGGAATTCATCTCTCTCTTTTTCTCTCTCTCTCTCTCTCTCTCTCTCTCTGTCTTACAAACACACACACACACACACACACACACATATACACGCACACACTCACACACACACACATTCTGGTCTTCCGTTGTACCTCTTTTTTTGTTCTTCCCCCTGTTCGTGTTCGTCTTTTTCTGCTGGTTTGACTTTTTGTCCCGCTCAGATCTCTGGTTCTCTTCCCTCTTCACTCTCCTTCCCCCTCTCCCACCATCTATCCATCCCTCCTTTTCATCCTCCATCTCTCCATCCTCCCTCTCTCCTTTCATCTCCTTGCGCTAAAGTAGCAGTATGTGAGACATCATCCTTCCCTCTTCTGCCCTTTATGTCTCTCTCTTCCTCTTCTCTCTCTTCTTTCCCTCTTTCCTGCCCTTCATATCTCACCCTCCCTCTCTCTCTCTGCCTCTCTCTCTCTCTCTCTCTCTCTCTTTCCCTTCCTCTCCCGCTCTCCCCCTTCCTCTCCTGCTCTCTCCTTCTCCCTCTCCCTCTCTCTCTCTCTCTCTCTCTCTCTCTCTCTCTCTCTCTCGCTCTCTCTCTCTCTCTCTCTCTCTGCTTTCTCTCTCTCTCTTCTCTCTCTCCTTGATTAGCGGCTCATAGCTGTGGGGAAATCAATGCCATCGATTCCCCATTTCTCTCGCTCCTCTACGTGCTCCTCTACGTCCTCGAGCCGTTCCGTCCTGCCGTCCCTCCACCCCACCGACCGACCGGCGGTGCAGCGGTGCAGCGGCAGAAGGAATGGCTCGGCGGCGTGCCGTTGGGATAATTAGTCTGGGTGATGGAGGAGGCCAGCACTAGCTGACCCAGGAAACAGCGCTGGGGTCTGAGGGGGGTGGTACTGCGAGAGAGGAAGAAGTGTGTGTGTGTGAGAGAGAGAGAGAGAGAGAGGGTATGCGTGAGGGAGTGTGTGTCTTGGAGCTAAAGGCACAGCAAAGACTGATATGGGGAAACAGCGCTGTGGTCTTAGTGAGTTGATAATGAGAGAGAGATAGATAGATAGATAGATAGATAGATAGAGAGAGAGAGTGTGGAAGTGAGTGCAGGCTGACCCAGGAAACAGCACTATCCTCTGAGTGGGGTGATGACGAGCTGGAGGACACAGTATCCTCACCGTTATAGGGCCTGATGAGCCACAACAAACATGCTCACTGACAGATGTGTTGTAGAAGAAATATGTTTACATTTGTGTCTGGCCTTCACTCTGTAGTGTCTTTTTTTCATCGCAAAAAAAAGTGTCCTAATGGGAAAAAAACAGAAAAAGATTTTAACTAAAACATTTTCAATCCTATGACCTTGCTTTCTCTCTCTTGGTGTTGTCATCTCTTTTGTCCTGTCCCCCCACCCATAGTTCTCGACAGTAAAGCAATAGACTCGAACCAACCAATGAACGCGCTGATGCGGCTGAACCAGATCCGGCCGGGTCTGCAGTACAAGCTGCTGTCGCAGTCGGGCCCCGTGCACGCGCCCGTCTTCGCCATGTCCGTGGACGTGGACGGCACCGTTTACGAGGCCTCCGGCTCCTCCAAGAAGACCGCCAAGCTGCACGTGGCCGTCAAGGTGAGCAGCGCTGTTTGTGTGTGTGTGTTTGTGCGCGTTTGTGAGCTCACAGGGTGTCAGAGCTGTGTTTGAGTTTGTGTTTGTGATATAGCTATTACTAAGCTATTACAACTTAATATAGTACTTAGTAATAGTGTAGTTACATTGTAACAAATTGATATTAACTACTTAATATCATAATTGATAGGATTGATAGGGTAGTTACATTGTAACAATATTAATCATTTAATATTGTAATTGATAGGATAGTTACATTGTAACAAATTGATATTAACTACTTAATATCGTAATTGATAGGGTAGTTACATTGTCACAAAGTGATATTAATATGGTAATTGATAGTGTAGTTACATTGTAACAAATTGATATTAACTTCTGCCACAACTGGTTAGGGAGAGCAAGCCCCTGTTTGTAATGAAGCTGTTGATGCAGGAAGCACTTGACTGGTTTGTCTACGTGCGGAGCTGTGGTTGGTTGGTGCTCTGTGTGGACATGGCCGTGGTCCAGAGCCAATTAGAGTCCAGCGCTGAGACTGTGGGCCAGAGTGCTGACGGTGTCAGAGCAGGGAACACGGCTGCTGCTGCTGATGTTTAAAGTTGCTCACGCTGGTGTACCGGGCAGCCGCACAGCTTTTTATTGCCTTTGGGCCGCACCAGTGGGAGATAGGGGTCAGGACAGGAGGCTAGGTGTGTGTGTGTGTTTGAGAGAGAGAGAGATCGCTCATGTTTCTGAGAGAGGAGGGGGAATATGTGTGTGTATCTGTGTGTGCTCGAGGGAGTGCGAGATAATGTGTGTGTGTGTATTTGTGTAAGACAGAGAAAGATGGAGTGTGTGTGTGTGTGTGTGTGTGTGTGTGTGTTGGAGCTGAGGGTGCAGTGCTGTAGGGGTAACAGTGCTCTCAGCCTTGTGGACTTTGTAGACGAGACAAAGTGCACTCCCCCTCCTGTGTAGTGCAGCCAGTGCAGAGCATTAAAATAAATCAGAGGAGTACTCACTGTGGCAGGCCTGCCTTGCTCTCTGCCTTAAGGGAAACACACATCTCAATGGGCCCACACCGTTACAACTACACTAGCCACACTACACACATCTCTATAGGCTCACACCGTTACAACTACACTAGCCACACTACACACATCTCTATAGGCTCACACTATTACAACTACACAAGCCACACTACAGACATCTCTATAGGCTCACACCGTTACACTGTATACTGTACTAGCCAAACACCACACATCTCTATGGGCTCACACCGTTACAACTACACTAGCCACACTACACAGAGAAACTTTTTGACAACAACAAGAGCAACAACATAAATGTGACATTAGCATGTGATATACCTTCAGCTTTGTGGTTGTGTGTGTGCGTGCGCGCGTGCGTGCGTGCGTGCAACATTAGCA
>NC_055969.1:16586396-16606396 GCF_018492685.1 Alosa sapidissima
TTTACACAGAGTTGCTTATGAATTGTAAATTAGCATACAGAACTAGAAAGCATGCCGAAACAAGAGATGTGTAGTGTCTGCCACTTTTACCTACAGTACACACACACACACACACAGACAGCAGGCGCATTTGAAGAAATCCTTATTAATTGTACGTTCATATTCTCACAATTCACAGATCTTCCCTGAGGACGCTTAAATTAGGGATCATAAATTAGCAAGTCAAAGCAGTGCACATTTACACACACACACACACACTTCACAAACACCAACATTTAAACCACTCAAACACTTAAAAGTAGATGCACAAAATCTATGTGTAACCCTATATTAAAGGAGAATTCCGGTGTGATATTGACCTAAAGTGTATTGAAACATGATACCGAGTGTGAACGTATGTCTCATAGCCCATCTCGACTTGTCCCCTGCACTCCAAAATCTGGCGCTAGTTAGCCGATGCTACCAACAACTTTTTCAGTAGTGGTGCTTCGGCATCGGGCTAGCCATGCAACTAAATCACTGTTTTACACCCATTTACGAGGCTCAATGTATCTCCACACTTCATTGGTAGACTTCCTAGGGCCCTGACATTTAAAACGAGACATTGAGAACTTTGAAAAAGCACTGGTAGTTTACTTACAAGACGATTTGGAAATGCATGGATTCCAGTTTCTTCCAGTAGCAGCAACTGGAATCCATGCATTTCCACTGAATTATTTTTGGAATCTGATCCCTTATCATACCTGTTCATTCTTACTCGTTGCTCGACTTATCGTGACTAAATTCAAGATGGCTGCAAACGCTAAACTTCGTGAAGATACTGTCTGTATAAATCGTCTTGTAAGTAAACTACCAGTGCTTTTTCAAAGTTCTCAATGTCTCGTTTTAAATGTCAGGGCCCTCGGAAGTCTACCAATGAAGTGTGGAGATACATTGAGCCTCGTAAATGGGTGTAAAACAGTGATTTATTTGCATGGCTAGCCCGATGCCGAAGCACCACTATTGAAAAAGCTGTTGGTAGCATCGGCTAACTAGCGCCAGATTTTGGAGTGCAGGGGACAAGCCGAGATGGGCTATGAGACATACGTTCACACTCGGTATCATGTTTCGATACACTTTAGGTCAATATCACACCGGAATTCTCCTTTAATCTTCATTTGAGCCTCTGCATAGACATACTGTAGAGCATCTAGAATTATTTATCTTGGTTGTTGGTCCAAACATAATGTAGTCATGACAGTATTTGGACATGGAAGTTTATGTTGGATGTGGAATGGTCAGCAGTGCTAGCAGCTGTTGTGTGTCTACAAAAGTGTGTCTGTGTGTACACAAGTGTGTGTGCGTGTGTGTGTGTGTGTGTGTGTGTGCGTGTGTGCGCAGCTGAGCCAAGTTTGAGCTTTGAACGCCAGGCATGGCTATCATAGTCTCTTTCATCACTGCCCAATAAGATCAATGCTCACTCACATCCACTGCAAAGCTACAACAGCCTGCAAGGTATGACTGTGCACACACCACACACACACACACACACACACACACACTCCTATCCTCTCTCTTTCACTCACACATATACACACACACACACACACACATGTAATGACTCATCCACAAACATGCAGTACATGTACACACAGACACATTCTCACTTACACACATACACAAGCATTCAATGACTCACAAGTATGCTCATCCGTATACAGATTATTTTTATTACACAATTACACATACACACACAGAGAGACGCAGACACACGCGCACACACACACATACTGTAGGGCTCTAATGTGTATGACACGTGATGCGTTATGCAATGAGATACCATTCCGCACAAACTAATGCTAATTTAATCACTGTGCAAAAACATCTTGCTAACTTAATGTCATACAACACTAGACTCAAACACTGGTGGATCAACCCTTAGACAAGGAAGTTCTCAATTCCTTTAAATTCACATCATTTGAGTGAAACTTCTAATAATCATAGTCTCATTTAAAGTCAGCGCTACAAATTACTCAACAGATTTCTGCTTCATTGCACTCTGACGTTAATAAAAGCAAATATTGGTATTACTGCCTGTTGTCCCTGTGTGGTTCCCACAGCACGGTAGCCTGTATGTGCCCACAGTGTCACATGCAAACAAGTGTGTACATTCTTCTTACTCACATTGCAGTCATGCAGAATAATATACAATAATATACATTTAAAGAAAATACTTGAACATTTCTATATTAATAAAATAGTATTATTATTATTATTATTATTATTATTATTATTATTCACATACATACCTACATACATACATACAAACAATGTACTCACATGTAAGCTGAGGCATACCCCTACAATTAATAAAGAAAGCACACACACATACACACGCTTATTAAGGTCACACACCCTTTAAAAATATACGCCGAATCCAAAACAGACCTTGTGTATGTGGCACTGGGACCCCATTCCTTCACCAGACCCCCACCCATCTCTGCCGATACTTTGAATGAGTCTTATGTGCAGGGGTTGACTGGGCGGGGCTGTGGTGGGGTGGGGGTTGGTATAGGAGGGATGCGGGTTGAAAGGGAGGGGGGTAGACATATTTAAAGTGGAGGCCCCATGTTATTGCCCCTGGAGGGTGGAGAGGGGGGTGGCTGGAGTCTTTTGGTTGCCCCAGATGCCCTGTTCTCTGCCTGCTACATAACGAGAGGTCCTATAGCAGCCCACACCTCCAACCCACCCACCCAATCTCATCTATGTCTGCATAAAGGAGAAACGTCTGGGCTTATGGCTGTCGAGACAAAGTGTCCATTGTTGTTTCTGGAGAGAAATGAAATAAAGATCTAATAAAACAATGAGATGTGCGATGAAAGAGAACAGGTCGACCCCAGGCAGAGATGTGTGCCATGAGGAAAGCACAGAGCTGTTGCATGTCTGGTGCTCTCCCTCCTGTCATGGTGCCGTGACCTTTTGACCTTGTGTTGCTGCTTTGTGATTTCTGGAAGGACAAGACACATCAGTGCACTGTGAGGAAACACCCTAAAAGCAAACACCAAACCCAGCTGCCCAGAGAGGAGGCTACAGCCAACCCCAAACACACCACACATTTAAGCACAGCCAGTTTCTCTCACATGCTATAAACATACACACACTCAATAATTCACTCACTCACATATTGTAAACTCACAGATACACATACACATTACTTTCTCTCTCTCACTCACACACACACAGATTTTCATGCTGTGAACACAGTTTTGTCATGATGAACGCTCCACATAAAGTACCAGCAAGCAAACCAGCCAGTCACAGCCCCCACCCCACCCTCATTCTCTCGTCCTTGTACACCCCCGCCCCCGCACACAAACACATGCACACACCCCCTGATGCAGTGAGAGCAGTGGGAACCCAAAGGTAAAGGGGCGCGCAGACACCTGACTCATGTCAAACAATCAGCATGTGCCTCCAGCTCATTACCAGACAGCGCCTAACCTTGGAACCAGAGGTAGAAAACTCAAACTCCGGTGTCAGAAAGTTAAAGTCCTACCACATATCGGTTCTACCTCTGCACTAACCACAGCTGATTTCTCTGATTAGCTGATGTGGCTGAAGAGTAATTTGAAAAAAACAAAGTGCTGACTAGAATCAGCTGGTTTTGTGACAAATATGTGGTAGGACTTTCTCAAGCCAGTTTGTTTGAACGGATCTGGAAGGGTTGTGGTCTGGTTGTAGTCTGGTCCAGTCAGACCTGACTCTGGAACCACCAGGACTGTTGACAAGAGTCAGCTGGTACCCGGCTTCCCACTGCTCAGAACCATCCCTTAATCTTTGTCAGCATCACAAAGATGTCCTCGATCACGCTTTTGAGTTCAGTTGAAGTTGAACACGGCTAGAAGAAGTGCTATATAAATGCCATTCAAAAATAAAAAAAAAAGCAAAAACATTTTTTTTCCCCCTTCTGTCGATGTGTTTGGTTCACATGGTGATGAAGTTCATTTTTGTGTTTGCATGCCTTGGGGAAGTGTAGGCTCACTTCAATCATTTCATTAGTAGCTAAACGAGAGCTCTTCATTAAACCTTTATGAAATCAGGCTCTATTAGAGAGCCATGATGATGCATGCCACCACTAACCCGAATTTGTTGCATTTTTGGAAATGGAAACAAGTTCACAGTAATTAATATCTGACGCAGAGTTAAACCTCGACATGCACAGCTACACATGGAAATGATTTTGATTTTCATTCATTTAAGTAATGAATGTGTCTACTCTCCTTCCTCTTCTACCCTTCACTACTGATCTCTCTCTCTCTCTCTCTCTCTCCTTTCTCAGTCTCTCATTCACTCACTCACTCACTTGCTCACTCACCCACTTTTTTCCCTATTCATTATGGGCCAGAGAGCTCATTACAAATGAATGATATGAGGCTTAAATTGCCCTGGTGTGGCAGTGCCACATCAGTATAAACCAGGTTTCTTTCTCTTTTTTTTTTTTTCTCTCATTTTGTTTTTGGATGCTTTTAAGCTGGACTTATGTGGAGTGCTCTTCTCTCCTCTCCTAGGTTTACCCAAGAGAATGCTTCTGTTGCCCGTCATGAAAGTCCCCGCCTTCCCCGTCCCTCATTACTCCTTCTTTTAGCTCAAGAGCCCACCAAAAACACACACACACACACACACACACACACACACACAAACATAAACACACACACCAAAAACAGAACACACACACACAGAGAGACACAGACTTGTACCACAAGGTCAATGAAGAGAGGATTAGAAAAAAGTCCTTTTATTTTTATTTTGTCCTCATATCCCCTACCATATCATCACACACACACACACACACACACACACACACACACACACACACACACATGTGTAAAACAAAGATAAGACACAGGAGAACAGGGGATTATAAGGACTTTGAGCAGAAGATCATTTGTAAAGTGCTTTTTTTCTTTGTTTTGTTCTTTTACTGTTTCCATCTTTTATTGATATAAATGCAGGTGTAAGTTCTTTAAAAAAAAAAAAAAAAAAGACTTGAAGGATTTGTACTGTGAATCGTTACCTCATTCTCGGAGTGTAAATTATACCAGCCTTTTTTGTCATTTTTTTTCTATAGGAGGGATTTAGGCCATGTGATCTGACAGACACAATCTCTGTAAAAGTGACAGGCGCTGTGTGTAAGCTGTATAGGTATAATGAAACTAATGTTGACAAATAAGGATAATAATAATAATAATAATAATAATAATAATAATAAACCTTTATCTCCTACCACAGCTGAGATGCTTTCTGCTTGTGTGTCTGACTGTAGCCGTAGCACTGTAGAGAGAACAGGTGGTCACACCACTGTTAGCGACAAGGTCACATGGGTTTTACAGGAAGTGATGTCGCTCAAGCAGGGGTATTTCCTGTCTCTACTGTCCAGTTTCTATTTTAGATTACTTGAAGTGGCATAATTTGAAAATTAATAGCAGATCATAGGCAACTGAGTGACAACTTGATCATCATGTTTAATAGTGTAGACATAGACTACTGAAATCGGCCACATGAGCAATATCTCAGGTTAAGACTTTACCCAGATCATGTCAGTCACCTAAAGAAGAGAATGAGACTGGTTCCCCTGATTTCAGGATAAATGAACAACCCTTCACCCACTGTCTGACTACACACACACACACACACACACACACACACACACACACACACACACACACTAGGCATCTGCTATCCTCATTCACACGGCTATCAGATATGGCTGGTTAGTTGGCTGGTTCACCGTGTTCCTCTATAACCTATCCATTCTTTGTCAACACCCATTTGACACTGACACATACACATACACCAGCAAACCAGAACCCCACACTCATAACTACCAGACGACACAAAGCCATGTACTGGAGAATCGAAAGCAGCAACAAGGGACCCCTATGGAGACATTGCTACCTAATTGTTCTTGTTTTAATTTTGTTGTTATTTTGTTGGGTTATTTGTTTGTTTCTGTTTTTTTCTCCTCTTGGTGAGCGTCTCTGTTGTCGTCTGTGTGAGTCGTGTCCTCTCCCATGGGGCCAGCACAAGTTAACTCACAGCGTCTCGTCATCGGCACAGTCCCTCTCTCCATTTCTGTCCTCTCCTCATCCTCCTCCTCATCATCTTCGTCCTCAACCCAAGCCAACTCCTTCCTCAGTATACCACTCCTCACAGCTAAACCTCCCAGCCCCCCCCAGCCAAAGAGTGAAGACTGCTGAGACTCTTAAATAAATGTCCCTTGGTGTCAGGTATTTATCATTTTTCTGTTAAGACAGGTTTAGGTTAGATTAGATAAAGTTAAAAATGTTAGGCCATTGTTTGGAGAAAAAAAAAAGTTAAAAAATGTGAATATTCAGATATTCAGGATCAATATTGATTTTGGTCAATATTGACTTTGCAGTCAAGTCTATTGGTCCTTCCCAGGATGTTACCTGTAAGAGGTCCAACTCTTTGAATGTTCTTTGTAGACGTCACTAGTTCTGTTCCCCTTCACAATTGTGTCCACGGAATCATTAGTTATTTTCCCCTGCAAGGCACTGGGTCTGTTTCCTTATGTGCTCTCTATTAGGGCCTTGTTTTCAGAGACTCTTCTTCCACTTGAGGTGTTCAATTATCCATTAATGGAGTGTGTATACCGTTATCTTATGGGAATACATCCTCAAGTATGGTACAATGGAATATGTCCTCAGTGGACAATGGAATGCATCCTCAATGGACAATGGAATACATCCTCAAGTGTAATAGGAGAGGATGTGTTCCATTGTCCCACATACATTGTGGAGTTGGTTCAGTTGTGGGTAGTTTCGAGATGGGGGGGGCTCACTGTGGGTACTGTAGGTCCTCAGGTTCTGCTGGATTCAGGAAGAGTAAAAGGGGATGTGATGGGGCTGAGGTAGGATGGAGGAGGAAGGATGGAGATTGTTGGCTTGGGGAGTGTGGCTCTATCGAGACAGGACAGGGTTTGTGCTGACCCATGGCAGGGACGAGGCCATCACTGACGAGAGAGAGAGCGAGAGAGAGAGAGATCCCGGAACCCCAAAGGCAGTGGCTGTTTCCATAGTAACTGCTCTTTTTTTGGTACTGGTTGGTTTTTCGTATTCTGGGGGATGTCCTTCCAGTACTAGAAATAGCCAGCCCACGCTGTCTTCTACCTGAATAACACATAGCCAATGGGTTGCTCCTTTCTCTCTCTTTCTTTCTCTCTCTCTCTCTCTCTCTTTCTGTGATGGCAGCCATTCTGCTGAACTCTCTCCAAAATCACACTGGATTTGATTTGTCAGAGTTACATACTAACCACATTTGTCTGTACATCCAAGTTGCCACATAAAAAAAACCTTGTCCTCATAATGATCTGCCTTGTTTTTTGTTATTTGTTTCAATTTAATCTAATGAATGATCTCCAAGGAAGTTCTGTTTGGGAAACCTCTCTTAGCTCTTAATTTCACCTCTTGAAATTATGACATTATCATTTTGATTTGATTTTGTCAGAATTGATAACCGTGCAACTTCAGTTGTTGTTGATGTCTATTAACCTTATAACGCCTGGTGCAATGAAAACCCCACATACAGCAGAAAGAGCAGAGACCGTTAGACTTCCACCACCCCAACCCCCACCCCACCCATCCCTTTTCACCTCCAACCAGAGTATGCAAGACTGCCTCTTGCAGGGCACGTCAGTAATTGCAGTCTCTCTGCTCTTCTCCTCACTGTAGGTGGTCTTTTCATTGACAATCCCTTTTACCAGCCTCGGACCATCGCACCCTTTATAATTCACTTGGGTCCTCAAGATCTCTTCTCTGACTTCTAGAACCATCAGGTTGTGTGGCTCTAAAGTGTCGCTTCTGCTCCCCCCGGTCCCGACAAACCGCCCGCTGGCTGCCTGCTGCATCACACAGGGGCGGTCAGACTGCAAACACACACACTCTCTCTCTCTCTCTCTCTCTCTCTCTCTCTCTCTCTCTCTCTCTCCTTCTCTTTCTCTTTCCTCTCCAAGAGAAACTCCCTCCTCTAGCCGAATTCTCTGAGCGAGAGGGAGTAAAACTGTAAGAAAGAAAAGAGAAAGGACACGACTAAGAGCAATACTCTTAATTTGACACTTTGGGTTTTGGCCTCCCCACCCCCACCCCTCTCCTGGCCCCCGGCCCCCTGGGACCTCAGCTCCAAACCGAGGCGGCTTCGGCGGACCGAGAGCCTCTTTGACCATAGCAATACTCCTCCAACTCTTCGGTTTGGGGGGCTCAAAGCTTGACCTTGAAAGACGTGAATGTTCGGTTGAGTCTTGCCCAATGTCGCACTGCTCTACTTTTCTTTCTGTTGTGTCATTGTGTATATTCACTCCTGTGTATTTGTGTGGCTATACTATGAATACATGCATATATATGTATGGTATGTGTTACTATAAATATATATGTATAGATATAAACAATGTACTTATGTATATATATACATATACATATAAATATTGTTGGTATAAATTATTTTAGAATTGCAAAGTGAAATGTACCCATAATCCTAGAGTATAGCTTTCTTCCAATTTTATATACACAGACTGAGCAATTATATCAGTGATGTGTGGACATGCAATATGAATCCTGTCTTAATCTACCTGTCCAAAGTAGATTAGTGATGTTTCATCACTTCCATCTCCAACAGTGTACATCACTGTTCATCAGTGTGTGTGTGTGTGAGCGCTTGTTTGCACTTGTGTGCATGTGTGAGTGTTTTGAATGTCATATGCTGCTCCTGACTAATCTCACCTCAAGCATTCAGCCTCCTGTCTGATATACCCATGGGAGACACACACTTCCTGTTATAGAAAACACTGTCTGAAAGCACACTCCCCCCCCACCCCGTCTTTGGTGCATTTTTTTTTTTTTTCACAGTCATCTTAGTCCTGTCAGAGACGCACAACACTCATTCTCACCCATTGTTGTGTCCTGGATGACATCAGACAGTGAGGTAGTTCACCTACAACAACTCCCTCATTTCCCACAATCCTTCTGTGTGCAGCATACACACACACACACAGCCAACATAAAGCACAGTGAACTCTGCACACAAAATGGCACCATGTTTGTAGAGGTGCCATCCCTCCCCTCCTCAATCCTTCCCTCCCTCATTTGCTCTCTCCTCCACTCTCTCTACTTTCCTTGCCCTCATCTTCATCTTTTCATTATCATGCACTCTGTTCATCCCGCTCCAGAGAAACCAGCACATGGGCCAGCTAGTTCTGCCCTCCCCCTCTGCAGAAGCCTAATAGACACTAGGAGAAATCTTCAGGCTGTCTAATTAAGAAAACAAAACAAAAAACATTCAAAAATTCCAAAAATGTTGTATACACCACCACATATATCACATGTCCTGTGTCTGTGTATGAAAGTGAAACGGAGGAGATTTCACTCTTGTTTAGATACTAAATCCTGAGTGAGAACCAACTCTGGCCATTTTGTCCCTCTCAGCCCTAATAAACCCTTCGAAGAATGTAATTTTAGGCAGACTGGTGGTTTGCTCCTCCAAATTGGGCTGAGGGAGGTATGTGTTTGGAGTTCAGTTGAAGGTTTTTATAGCTCTAAGCCAGAGGTGTGTGTAAATGTATTACGCAAATCCAGAGGTTGCCTCTCAGAAGTTAAAGCATCAGGTTCATATTACTGTACATGGTGAAAGAATGTTCAGGAAAAAAAGTATCCCAGAGTTTATTCCTGACCTAATAATGTACACATATTTTATGGTATGCCATATCCGTGTAGTTGTATTTAAATATTTGAGTATATCTATATAATATACATTTATATATTCATATATTATACATATATATATATATATATATATATATATATTTAAAGATAATTGTTGTCCTGCTATATCAGAGGAGTTTTCCAGAAGTGGGATGTGACTGTGTCATTGGCGTGTGTTCCTCTGTGGATCAGTAGCTGCTAAAGCAAAGCACCTCTGACGTTCAGTTCAGCTGGGGCTCTCTTGGAAGATCAGTCCTCACAGCCTTCACAAGAGAGATGATGATACAGTGAGTCAAATGGAACTGCTTTCATGTTCTAGAATGAAAACTAGAAACCATTTGATTTGACTCCCTTATGCGTTTGATCCTCCTGTTTGATTTTTTTTACCCCTCTTTCTTTCTCTTTTTTTCTTTCTCTAATGACGAGCAATTTTGGAAACTCTTGAACCTCAAAAGACATTGCTTTTTTTGTTCCCCAAGAGGACAGAAAGGCTGCAGTCATTTTTGAATTAGTGGTGGGTAAGTCTGTTGTGGGTAAGTGTTGCCTGGATATAACTATGTTGGTTTTAGTATGAGGGACAAGCCTAGGATCCAATCAGTAATGAATCCCCCTTACTGAGTAAGGTCCAGTTAACCCAGCCCTCTTACCTCTCATCGTGCATCTGTGCGCTAACCATGGCAGCAGCAGTAGCCTGACACCTCTCTCGCTCTCTCTGCATGTGACTAGACGGCCATTTTTACAAGGCTACCTGGGGTAGTTTCTACTCATCACACAGAGAGTCGCAACTGTAGCGTAGCTGTATGGTGTTCAGAGCATGGCACGTCATCATGAATGTAAAGCTGGAGTCTTCCATTCAGTATCCTTCCTCTGACACAGCTCTGGCACTGGTCTAGGCCAGGATTGGGCCGGATGCCAATCTAGCATGAGCAGCTACATATGGGGCACTTTGCTCTGTGCTGCTGTAAACTCATTTCTGTTACCAAAGCTTAAGGAGATGAGATTGTGTGCATCATTAGTTTAGATATAAGCCTCTAACTTGCAGTGCATGATGAACCCTTCTCATGGTCATCATTCATTGGTCTCGGGCTTTACTGTAAAGCACCTGCTGAAGGTTTCGCTTCTGGTTCAACAGCAACCAGGTGACCTGTGGAAACCATTCAAGAGATGTTTGTTACTCACCATTTTAGTGCCCATCCCAAATCATTTGACTCTTCACTTGCAAGTAAGCTTGGCATGCCTGAATCCGCTCAAATCATCTATGGCATTTAAAGGTTTATTTTGAACTTCAAATGGCAATAAATGGTGACGAAACAGATCCCCTGAGAAACAATCCCAGGATTGTGTGGGTTTTTGAACATTCGAATATAAGATTCCATTCCGTAACAATTGATGGTTCTAAAATTCTATGTTGAATTTAATGAACCCAGATATTCTTTAGAACATTCATTTTCCAGCATTCCAGTCACACTGGTGTGACGGTACACCTTTGCCCAGCGTTCAGGAAAATGTGTGGTGACGGTACACTGAGCAGTGTTAGTCTGGAAGACGTTTCAATTACCACCCTGTCAGCAATACAAACTCAGGGCCACATGGCACCTGACGACCAGTCGCAGACGTGCCAGACACACTTCCCTGCCCTCTGACCCCCGACCCCATTCACTTAGATCAAAGATGCTTAGCTTTCCTCCTGAACCTCATTCTGCCTCATCCAGCCCTGCTTAATGTCCCTGTCCCAAGCACACCTGATTAAACTCAGTGTTATTACAATGCTTAAGTTTTATTAACCTATATTTCACCAGGAAGTCCCTTTACATTGAAAACTTTGTTCAAGGGAGACCTGAATAAGCTAGTGGTCAATTAATCAAGAATACACCTGAAGACCTCTGAGTCCGGTATGTAGGGTAGGGTAGAGGGATTGAGTACCTCAGACTCTGATCCTTCTGAGAGCTGGATCTCCCAACAGCTGCTTTTTGCAGAGATGTTGCACTCTGTCTCTCTCTCTCTCTCGTTCTCTGTGAGCGATTTACTATTTCATGTGAAGCGGATCCATTCATCAGGCCACTGCTGGTGCTGAGACAGGGACCGTTGGCCGCCACAGCGCTGTAAAACTGATGAAAACATCTTTCAAGATGTCCCCTCTCCCCCTACTCACACTCACAGTAGGAGATGTGATTGCTTTTCTGATGGCCTGTGACAAGGGGAAGGTCTCCACTAAGCTCTTGTCCTCCAACTCATAGGTGGCCTAGCTGTGATGAGGGAGAGGGGTAATTAATGGAATTTGACTCATCTTTCCCCCTGATTTTTTATTTTATTAACTTTTATGAAGGTATTTTAGATTACTAAATCACAGATCCATTCCTTGACATGAGGAGGTCTCATTTCTCTTCAGTCTATAAACACAAATAACCTTGGTGCTGTCTATAAACAATAATGAAATTACACGTCAGTAACCTCATTGTCAGTTTATATGTTTTATTATTTTTACGAGGAATTCTTACATACTGTCAAACCATGGAAGCAAAGATGATAAGGGACTTGGGTGTGAGGTTACGTATGTGTGTTTGTCTGTCTGTGTTTATGAGTGAGTCAGAGAAACCAATAGATAGAATGTGGAAATTCAATTTGCGAGGCTGGAAGTCCCGGCGCTGAAATAGCATGGGATCCAGTTTCAGCTTGAGCTTGAGTAAGGTTTGCAGTTCTGCTTGCTGGACTGAATGTTTTCCTCATGCACTGCACCCTATCCAGCATATAGCCTATTTTAGAGAGCCGGAAGTGTTTTTTTTCTTTTGGCGTTTTTTTTTTTATGTGCCCGTTCCTTGAAGCAGGTCACATGCTATGTGCTGGTTCAGCTGATCTAGGACGGCGAGATGTCCTCCATAACTATATCTCACAATCAGAGCTTTTTAGATATGGAATGTACACAGCTCGAGTAGAATGTATAAACATAGAAGAGCTATTTATTTGATTTTTATTATTATTATTTATAAACACGTAAACAGCGTACAATGAATACATATACTATATGTATACATCTATAAACCTTTTTAAAAAAAAAAAGAAAAAAAATATCCTGTGTAACTTTTTGGGTCATTTGTGGCCACTTGTGTTTACATTGCTCCTGTTTTTAACCTTGAGTGCGTGGGTGACTTATTGAGCACTCCTGCAGAATAATGTGTAGATATGGCCCATGGCTTTTCTTTATACACACGGCAGGGTGGGGGGGTTAAGGACCTGCCCAAAAATCTTCAGTTACCCATCTCACAATTAAATGTGACTTGATCTCTATATATATATATAAAAGGTATATATATACATATAATGACATTGTATTTAGATTTGAATTAATAAAGAGACAACATTCTCATGTGCAGTGGTGATTGTGCACAACTTCAGTGGGCAAGCTGTGCTTGAATAGAAACTATCTAAAGCGAAGGCAATAGATGTTTGCTAGATGTGGTAATGAATCTCAAATTATTTAGTTGTGAAAGCACCATGGTGGTTTGTTTGTCACTGTATTTGCCATAATTTATGCTTGAACAAATAAGTGCTGAATCTTTAAACATGTACAACATTCTTTTTTTTTTAATAAACAGTATTTATGAATACCCACCCTGTAATTATTTGTGCTTTGTCTTTTTTCACTGAAAAAGATGTGTGTGTGTGTGTTGAAGATAATGTAAGTTCTATAAACACTTACAGTGGCATGCATAGAGGGAAAATAGTGCCCTTAAAGTTGTTGCTGGGGTCCAACCACCTCTTGATCAAAAACACACTAGGGCTTTAGTACCCGTGTGTGTCAGGAGAGCAAGGAGAGAGTGATCGGATCATGCCCACTCAGGATGACTGTCAAACTGTAAACATAACCCTCGGGTACTAGTAATGCACTGGGCTGCATGGCAGGGCTATTCGATCCCTTACGCTAACATTATTGGTCGGCCTCCAACACATTTCACTCCTCACCGTCGCAGCGGTTTGAAATGTAGCCTGAGAGCCAGTCTGTAGACTCTTCAGACCGCAGACTGTGCGCTAGGGTGAATCGCCTGTGTCATTTCAAGGATTTTAGGTTACCAAAAGGCCACCTTGGAAAAGACCATAAGGGACCTCAGTGACAGCCTAAGTGTCACAAACTAATTCAATGCCCTGAACATTTCCCTGGAAGGTTTTTTCCCCTCTATCTCCCATAGTTTTCATTTTAAAAAATACAACCCATCGCCTTTTGGACTTAGTCAAAGTTCTTAGCCCCTAACATAGTGTTTGAAAATGTACGCAACTGTTTGTTCGTTTTAAAAGACATTCCCAAGGGGTTGGGTTTCAGCACATGGGTTGCGTTACATACACAGCCCCAAGTGGCGGGCAATTCTACACCCATTGCGTGGGTCGTTCTCGAAGGAATGCAACTGAGGTGTCAGCTTGAGAGATGACAGAAGGAGGAGACCCAACCGGCAGAGACAAACTAACTCCCAGGTGTGCCGTTTAACAGGTCTCCGACGCCTTATGAGCTGGTAAGATGTGGATGTTAACACTTAACACTGCGGGGGTGGGAACTGAGGGAGAGAGCAAGAGAAAGTGTTGCTGGGGAAACAATGACACTACCTTGGCAGGCGGCCGTTTAGAAGAAAGGGAGAGGGGCTGTTTACGAGGTGGGCCGTGTCTGGAAAAACCATTTGGTATCGGGAGCTCAGATGAACGCCACAGCAGCGTCACGGAGCAGGCAGTGTCTCCAAACGCAGTCATCTCCGAGCTGAAATAGAACAGTGTCGTGCTGAGTACGTCTGAACTGCTCATGAGACTGAGAGGGACGAAGCCAAGTCAGCGGTTAGTTTATGAAGGGGGAGGGGGAGGTGACGGGGGTAGGGGAGATTCACCCACCCTGCGAACCAGCATGAACCTGCTTACACGGCTGCTGCACTCTTAAAATCCGGCCCGATCTCCGCTCCTGGGATAGGGCTTACTCAGCCGTCCTCTCACCATTCCACCAGTGCCCCGGGGGCTGACCTGCCAACGTCCGATATTTTTAACCGCCAGGACAGCAGGCCAGCGCTGTTTCTCAGGGTGGCGCGGCGTTGCATAATGCTGACGTCTGCGGCCCCTGAAGACAGGTTCCTCAGGGGTAGGGAAATCGGACTCCGCTGTCTATCACACTCATGCTGGGTGATAATTTTACTGGCCTGCGGTCGTAATAAAAGTATAATCTCAGAGACTAGTTATAAATAAACATTAGGGATTACAGTTAATCTTAAGAGTCCAACTGATAAAGTGAGAGGCCTAAAGGAAATTAGGTGACCATCTTGACCTGGGTAAGCTATGAGAAATCCAATTTACCAAATCTTTATATTTTAGTGAATGTAACAAACAGAAAAAAAAAAAAAATGTAAATATGTATATGACAATAAATGAAATTACATGAAATCAATAAATCAAATGCACATGAATAAATAATCTGACAAAAGTAGGCCTAAAGACCAGTCCATACCTCCAGCAGTCCACCCTAAATAATGGTTTATTCCTAATAAAATATGAATTACGATTTACAGTACAGTGAGTAATGGAAGAATCTGTTATCAGAAGTAAAACTCAGATCTCAGATTTAGATAGTAGTCTGTTTAAGGTCAATTGTCTGCTGTACGCATTTTAAATGATTAGGATACCAAACTTGATCATGATATTAACTGTAGATAGCTCAGGTGGTGTTAAGAGACGTTTTCCCTCTAAGGAAGGTTTAGTCGATTCTAGGGCGAATGAACCATGAATAGAGCCAGACCGAAACACAATGATATTTAACTATCATGAAATTGGAAACTTTTCCAACCATTGCATATGCATGAGCAGGGAATCTGTGCAATTAGATGAACTGATTATACTGCTAACAGCACCTGAGCCTCCACAGGTAACTCGTTCCTTTCAATCACTCATCAAACAGAAAAGAACCAAATGAGATGGCAGGTGGTCATAGCTTTATATTGAAATCTTGATGTATACACAATGCAACCTACACTAGTACAATGTCCACACGTTGGTAATGTCGGGTGAAGGTACATTTTGGCATGGAATAGATGTGACAGCAGTTTCTGACATGAGATGGGAAAAAAAGCGTTGTTTTTTTCTCTTGTTGCTGTTGAGCAAAAAAAAAAAATTAAAGAGTCATCATCTCTCTTTTTTTTAAACACAGTACAATTAGGCAATATTAGTACAGTTACCAAGGAGAGTAGAAATACAAAATAAACAAACAAACAAAAAACTTTGTTAGGCTTCTTATGTACAAGTTGAAGTTGGCGTCAGTGCCTTCAGGGACAGAACTCTGAGTAAGTCATCTCAGGCACAGGCGCTGCCGCTGATGACGGTGTCGGTTCCAAAGCAAGCTGGGTCCCCCCCCCACCCCTTTATAAATATGTGTAAGGTGCAAAGACCTTCCTTCCCCACCCCTGTTCAGTTCTCAAGAGTGAACAAACGCCCATAATCCTAGACACACACACACTTGGACACACTCTTTCTCACGCACGCACACACACACACACACACGCAAACCCTACTCTCGTCTGCCTTCCTTCTTTAGTCCATTCTTCTAAGTTTCATCTGAACGTCTTTGTCCATCATGGGCTAATAAGTGCTGTAGATAATAGATCTAAATGCAGAGAAGCACACACGCACAGGCCATCTTCTCTGCTCTATCTGTGGTGATGTAAGAGTAGCTTTATCCCATCCTAAGCCAGTGGATCAGCAGGTAGACAGAGACAGGTAGAACAACCATACAGCTCAGATGGTGGCTAGTGTACAGGTATATACTGTATATGTTCATTTTATGTATTTATTTATTTTAATGTTTATTTAACAGGAAAAGTGCACATAAAGAAACAACTGTAATTTCGCCAGAAATAACCAAAAGGCTATTTTACATCTGCTGCCCCGGCACTGATGTTAAGAGGTCATCAAAAAGGAAATAAAGAAATGTGTGTGTGAATGAGTGTATTCCCTGTCTCAGTGCAGCCGTCTGGGTTAGTCAGGAGGGGGAGGCCTGGCACCCACAGCAGAGGAGTAGAACCATGCTAAGAGTTCTGGAGTGCTGTCTGCTACTGATGTTACCAGGGCATACTGATGCTGCTATGGCGATGGCTAAAAATGCTTTGTGGACATTGATCTCTTTTCACCGTTCTCTGGTCAACCTCATTACTTAAATTCTGTGCATCAAGGCTTCATCAAAGTACTTTTTTCCTCCAACGGACTCGGTCAGCAAAAACAAAATATTAGTTGTTTTTTTTTTTTTTTTGCATCTTCCACTTCACAATAAAACCAAAATAACAACAAAAACAAATCAACCACTCTCACTTACTGTACATTCATCTGCATGTTTTTCATTCTCTCGCTCTCACACATACTGTACACACACCCCGCATTCGGTTATGTCAGAAGAAATGAAAACGTCATCAGTCAAACGGAAATCAGAGTAACAAAAATCAGTGTGAGGAGATGGTGTTTTAATGCTCGTACCTTTGCTTCAGTTGGAGACGTGTGTGTGTGTGTGTGTGTGTGTGTGTGTGTGTGTGTGTGGTCAGCATCTGTAGTGCTGCTGATGGAGTGTGTCTATGATCCCAGGTGAGGCGGCACAGGTGCTCTAGACAGCCCAGGCCTCCCTCCTATACGCTGTTAAATATCAGTAGTCTAAAGATCCAGGAGTTAAATCGCTCTCTCCAGCTTCACCAACGGATCACTGGTTTGGTTCATTTCGAAATGTAATTTCCAGTCCAATCTGACCACTACGAGCAATACAAGTTCATTTGTTAAAAAAAAAAAAAAAAAAAACAATAAAAGAAAGGAAAGAAAAGACGCAGAGAAAGACAAGAAAAGCAAACGTGGTTGGTTGGTTTTCATTGATCCTGGTCTGGTAGAGAAGGGAGGCACTACAGACCAAAGATGGAAGGGGGGAGTCAGGGGGAGGGAGGGAGGTAAAGCAGTCTTTTTCTGTTGTGTTTTTATTCTCCCTCGTTCCCTCCCTCCTCTCTGTGCGTTGTCGTTCTCTGTGCTCTTGGTTAGGTGGTCTCCTTGCCTTGGGCTCCAGTCACCGTTTTAATGGAGGTCAGCGTGCGGTTGAACCAGGTCTTCTTGGCCGCCTGGACCTCGTTGAGGGCAAGGCCCAGGTGATGCTCAAGGTCCTACAGGAGGAGAAAGAGCGAGACACAAGGTGGTCAATATAATGTAGGATAAAGGCAGGTTCAATAGTTTCGAAATAAAAAGTCTATGCCCTTTAGAATCTGAATGCCACAACAGTAAGCAATCCCTACAAGTGTGGCCAGAGGGGCAGCCGTGGCCTACTGGTTAGCGCTTCGGACGGGTTGCCGGTTCGAACCCCAACCAGTAGGCACGGCTGAAGTGCCCTTGAGCAAGGCACCTATCCCCTCACTGCTCCTGAGCGCCACTGTTGATGCAGGCAGCTCACTGTGCCGGGATTAGTGTGTGCTTCACCACACTGTGTGATCACTGTGTGCTGAGTGTGTTTTACTAATTCACGGATTGGGATAAATGCAGAGACCAAATTCAAAAGAGTATATATATATATATATATATTGTGAAAAGTGTGAAAAGCGACTATACATTTATGCATTTATTAGCCGCTTACTAGAAACTTCAACCACAGAATTTTGACAATAATATTGTCGTCTTTTGGTCTTCAGAGCAGGGAAAAAGAAAAAAATATGTTTCGCTGACAGGCATTTTACAAAATTGACACGATGGAGGTTCTTTGCCACTCAATAGAAAGAGTGACTAAGTCTTGAATGTCCTATACGGCATCTAGTATAAACTACTTGATCGTGTCTGGTTTGAAAAGAAAACAATAGTCTCTTCTTTCCAGTAGGATGGATTTCGTATAGCTTGTTGTTGTTACATACTGTAGGTCCCATTGCCACTTATCTGTGATGTAAGAGTTCAGTATAGGTTTAAGGTCTGAGGCAGGGATTTGACATTCTGTGACTTCTTCATTGACGGCTTGCTTAGCAGCACTGTCCACTTTCTCATTTCCCCCGAGACCTGAAACCTGAAACATGGCCTGGGACCCAGCAAAAAACTATATTCAAGTTCTGATTGATAAATGGTGTATTGACCGCACTTGAGCCCAATGAACCAGAATGGGATCATGCTTTAATCATAAAGAGGAATGAAGAAAAGAAATGCATTCCCATGTACTGTATAGCCTGCCCTGTGTATTAACCTCATAGCTGAAGACATTCCCATGTACTGTATAGCCTGCCCTGTGTATTAACCTCATAGCTGAAGACATTTTGCGAAAACAGTGTATAATCCTCGGTTAATAGGTAAGATATTACGATAGTATTTTTACAAGTGACCAGCTGCCAAGGACGTACTGGACACAACCCAGGGGCCATATTTAAGCCCTCAGACGTGTGGAGTGTGAATTGGGAGACGGTGAGGGAGACTGGTGGAAGGTGTGTGTGTGTGTGTGTGTGTGTATGTGTGTGTGTGTGTGTGTGTGTGTTGTAGTATATGAGCTTGACTGGAGTTGGCTGGGCAGTCTGATGGGATTGGATTCAGAAGCTTCCACTTCAGGGATGAAGCGCTCACACTCACTTACTCACACACACACACACACACACACACACAAATGTGGTCGCTCGAAACCCAATTTGTTCTGAGAGTCTCACACATAGCCCGTCACACATATACTGTACGCAAGAGATGTAGTTTCCATTTAAGTCGTTAAATCTCTCTTGTCCACACACACACACACACACACACACACACACCACAGCAGGAACTTATCTAAGTCTCTCTTAAGTGGTGACCAACTTAACAGTTTTCAGTTTGCTATCCAGTGTGCAGCAGAAAGGTCAAGATGGTGTCGGAAGTGCTGATCATAGCGAAGGGGGCCGAGATCTGACTCAGAGAGAGAGAGTGAGCGAGCGCGCAAAAGAGAGAGAGAGAGAGAGAGAGAGAGAGAGCAAGAGGGATTATGGGCTGACCATCTGAGCCAAGGATCAAAGCGTGGCGTTGAAAGGCTTTGAAGCCAGCAGGTATGCGTCTCTCTTCTCACGTCTTCACCTCACTGCCTTTCACTCACTTTCCACTGGTCAGAACATCCATCCATCCATCCACTTTATCTCTACGCATTACCACCCCTTTAAAAACATGCTAAGTGGGGTTGGATAAGCAGAACCCTGCTTGCCTGACTCCAGCAAGTAACAGACGGACCATGTGCTCTCTCTCTGACCTACTACATGTAGTTGCACTATCCCCTGC
>NC_055969.1:16611396-16628896 GCF_018492685.1 Alosa sapidissima
AACAGAACGCCTCACTTCCAGACGGCTTCCGCTCCCATTTCTTTGTATTGAGACTGACAGGCACAGAATAAAGAGTCAAACTTTTGGCACAACTCAAAGAGAAGACTTGTGTGTGTGTGTGTGTGTGTGTGTGTGTGTGTGTGTGTGTGTGTGTGTGTGTGTGTGTGTGTGTGTGTGTGTGTGCTGTGAGAGAGAGAAAAAGAGAAAGAGAGAGAGAGAGAAAGAAAGAGAGAGAGAGAGAGAGAGAGAGAGTCTGTATCGACTCTAAACCAACCTGTTTGTACTCGCCAATGATGGAACCATTCTTCTTGATTTCTGATTCAGATTTGTCCAGCTCCCTTCGACACATCTCCTTCAGCTGGGATTGATAGAGAAATGGGGTCAAAACAGCACGCGTGCACGCACGCACGCACGCACACACACAAGAACAAAAGATTGATGTTACAAATGCACACACCTCTGAGTCTCACATCTATTTCTGCTCAAAAACAAGAACACAGACCTAGCCTGAACACGTCAAGAGCTGTGACACAGACACACACACACACACACTCTAACACACACACAACATCTTTCAGGAATGACAGAAGTAGAGACCATGCTCCTACATGACAGCAGACCACGATCGAAGCAGAGACTCTGACACACATGAAACAAGATGCCTTTAATCACACACACACACACCATAAAAAATACACTGCACACAGGGGAAATCATCCATCCTCCTGTCTTCCATCACCTCGAAGTCTGTGTGTCTAAGTATGTGCTTGAGTGGGTCTGAGTGTGTACTCTTGTCACAGGCACGCACGTGTGTGTGTGTCTGTCTCTCCTCACAAGTGGCTCATCTGTCCCTCCTGTCGACAGGCCTGTCCTGTGCTGTAACTCTAGTGTTCCTCTCATGTGCTGGCCACTCTCTGGACTGAGGCGGAGCTAATGTCTCCCAGTGGCGGCCTCTCAACTAGGCCAGTGTGATGGCCCTGATACAGAGCTGCGGCCTCATTCAGTCAGCCCCTCTCTCTGGACTCAACTCTGGCCAGTCACACAGTCAAGAGAGAGAGACCTGCTATTTGTACAGCTCGGCCAGCAAGTCCAGCAATATACAAATATATCCATAGGGTTCACAGTGTTTCTATGGTCTAGACTTACTGACCAGGGACATTTGTAAAGTTGAATGCTTGTGTGTGAGTGAATGTGTGTAAGGTGTGTGAGTGTCTGTGAATGTGTTTGATAGCTTTGTATGGAGTGGGAATGTGTGTGTGTTTGTGTGTATGCATGTGTGTGTGTGTGTGTGTGTGTGTGTGTGTGTGTGTGCGTGTGCACACCCGTGTTGAGGGCCTCACCTGTGCTGATTCTTCCTCCAGTCTCCTCTTCTCATCCTCTGAGTCAACCAGCTTCTGCTTCGTAATCAGCAGCTCTTTGTTCAGAGCGTCCGCTTTCTCTTCAGACTGGTAAACAACACAGACACAGACACAGACACACACATCAATACAAAATACACAAATCATAACCATAAATAGACAAACACCCACCCTTACGCATTATGTCCAAAACAAGCAGGCTATTAAAATTTGTACTACAGGTGATAATGACAGTCACAGGCCTCCTCAAATGAGCTAGTGTTCCAGGTCAATGGCGCTGTTGTCTGTATGACACAAAATCAATGTGACAGGTTTCTAATCTACACAGGCCCACTAACATCTGAGAGGACTCCTGTTACTTTGCCACATACAACACAGCCCACCATTAAGAGCTTCCACTTATAGTAGAAGCAGTGTTTGTGTACATGGCTGTAAGTGTATGTGTGTGTTTTGCTTGGTTAAACCCTAAATGTTTTCTTTGTGCTATGCAAAGGTGTCTGTGTTTTATTATACTGCACAACTGCCATCAGACCCAATATTGTTATTACTGATGAGAATGTCTGCCATCAGACCCAATATTGTTATTACTGATGAGAGCAATAGGAAGGTGAAAAAGGATATAGTCTGCAAGTCTGCACACTGTAGCTCCCTTGCCATTTTAAGGAGATTCCCAAAACAATATGAATGTGTTCATCCTGGGAGTACAGTAGGCTGTCCTGTATTTAACATGGCTGATGAAATATCAATAGCAAGTCTCCACAAGTGGTGTGTGTTCCCATAACACCTGTTGTGCTGCTCATTAATTATTGTCAATAGAGTCATATGACTGAATTGTGTCTGAGCAATTACTGCACCAGTGAAATGTGTGTCCTTATGTGTGTTTATTCTGAACTGTGGATGCAAATGAAAAAGGAAATGTGTGTGTGTGCGTGTGCGTGTGTGTGAATGTGTTTTGGGTAGCTTGTCAAGTGATCCGGTTAGGGTATGCAATTAGAGATGGATTATGACTTGTTTGAAGGGCTCTTTAGCTGCACAGCTTTTTTGGCAAGGCATTTTGTGTGCATGTGTGCCATATCAAGGTTAACTCACATTTTGTGTGCGTGTGTGTGTGTGTGTGTGTGTGTGTGTGTGTGTGCGCGCATGTAATTTAGGGTTCAAGTGCCCATACAAAATTGGAATGCTCTGTGTTAGTGTGTGTGTGCGTGTGTGTGATATCAAGGCTAACTCACATTGTCCAGGTCCTTGCGCAGGGCAATCTTGCTGCTGACCAGCTCGTGGGCCAGGTCGTCATTCTCCTGCTCCAGACGCATGTTAGCTTCCTGCAGCCGCCTGTTCTCCCTCTGGAGAGACACACAGAATGAAACAGAAACGTCAGAGAGCTGTGTGTGTGTGTGTGTGTGTGTGTGTGTGTGTGTGTGTGTGTGTGTGTGTATGTGTGTATATGTGTATGTGTGTGTAACTATAAAAAGTGTAAATCTACTGTATAGGAGTGTTAAAACCCTGTGTCTGGGTCTGTGTGTTTCTGTGTGTGTGTGTGTGTGTTGGTGAAACTATAAAAAAGTGGACAGATGTGAATCTATAGAAGAGTGTTAAAACTGTGTTAGTGTGTGTGTGTGTGTGTAGAGACCTCTCCTTCTAACTGGTAAGTTGTGACAGAGTGCGGAGTGTGTCTTGTGACAAGGTACCTTCTCCACATAATCTTTAACAGGTTTTCTCGTAAACGATGGCAACCTGCCAAGCCTGCCATGATTGAAAATTGACCCATGAGCACACACACACTCCTATGCAGAGACCCAATGCAACACACACACACACACACACACACACACACACACACACACACACACACACACACACACACACACACACACACACACCTGCCCAAATCTTTAATATATCCGAGACCAACCTGTGTGCGTGTGTAATTTTAATGAGACTGCAAGACAAAGCCCATTTGTTTGTGCATCTGTGCCTCTACATATTGTCCACATAAACGGCAGTTAAACTACATTGTCTGCTTCATTCTAACCAACCAAGTATGTCTGTGCATACACCTACAGTATGTCCATACAACCTACAGCATGTCTACACAAAAAAACACTGTACAGTAGTACACTTGCTCAGTACGGGTCCAAATCCAGTCTGTTGTGTTCATGTGCTTACACAGGCATGCTTTTCAGTGTGTTTGAGTGAATGGCTTAGTGAGCTCTTAGGCACAGGCATCTGAATGCTGATACAGAGGTGTGTGTGTTGTGTGAGTGTGTGCACGCATACATAAGTACGCCTACGCACAATACACATTCTGCTGTGAGTGTGTGTGTGTGTGTGTGCATGCTTACATATTCTTGAGTGGCAGGTGGCCTTCTAATAACTCTGCAGTGGCAATCTAAAGAATTCAGCAGCAAGTCACAAGTCAGGAGCACTGCCTGCCTTTTTGAAAGCCTTTCATTTCCTCAGCTCCTCTCCCCTCCCCATTCTCTCCCTCTCTCTCCAATTCACCATCACTCCTGCTAATGCAGTGCAAGTTTCTCTTTCACTTCTCCTTCGCTTATTCTCTTGCACTCTTCTCCCTTTCTCTCTCTCTCTCTCTCCCTCCCTCCCTCTCCCTCTCTTAGCTGACTCCTCGTTAGCAGCCCAAAGCTGTGCTGTGCTGGTGGCCCGGCTCCTAATGCATGTAAATGTATGCCTCTCCTGCCGCAGTCAACAGCAGCCAGCCTCCTAATGAATACCTGCAGCCTCGCCCACAATCAGCCCCTTAAAAACAGCTCCAGTGCAGAGGAGAGGAGAGGGGGAGGAGTGAAGAGTGAAAAGGAGGGGTAGAGAGAGGAGTGGAGTAGGGGAGAGAGAGAGAAGTGGGGGAGAGAGAAAGAGTAAAGAGGAGAGGGGGAGAGAGAGGAGTGGAGTGGGGGAGAGATAGAGGAGTGGAGTGCGGGTGGAGAGGGAAGAGTGGGGTGGAATGAAAGGGAAGGATAATAATGAATTAAAAAAAAAAAAATCCAGGATGGTCTCAAGAAATCTGGTGTCTGTGTGAGTTAAAATTAGACCCAAACACTAAACCCGACCACCAACAACAACAACAACACATCTCTTGCAGGTAAACACAAACTTGTCAGACTAACCGACATGTGTACCCATTACAAACATCTATGCAGAGATACAGTCACTCATACTAATGCTTGTCACTCACTCACTAACACACAAACTCAAACATTCACTGGAAGGGCTAATTAAACCACAAATTCTATGAGCCAAAATGTTCCCTTTTGACCATGCCATGCCATGCCAGACCATGGCGGTGCAGGCCACACAAACAAACAGAGAGGTGACGCACACGTTGGCAGGCAGACTGACAGTGGCCATGACTATACAGGGTCCACTTTAATGCTGGTCCAACTGCCCTGGCCCAGTCAAAATAAAAAAAATAAAAAATAAATAAAATAAAACAACTTTGAAAAAGCCTTTGAAAAGAAAAGAACTTTGATCTCCTGGCTGTTTGATGGATGACCAAGCTGTACCTCGTATCTCTATATGGGGGCCCGCCAATGATCTTATGATCTTTGTGTGTGTGTGTGTGTGTGTGTGTGTGCGTGCGTGCGTGTACCTCGTATCTCTCGATGGGGGCCTCCTGCTGCTCCTGCTGCTCCCTCATGGTGTGGTACTCCTTCTCATGCTTCTTCAGCTTCTTCTGGCTGATCTGAGGGAGGACAACACAAGAGCAGTCAGACAGATGCACACACTCTGTACACAATATACATAAACAGACACGCACACACTTGGAAATGCATACAAACACAGGGGCACACGCACGCACGCACACACACACGCAGACAGATACAGACACACAGACACGAGACATTACTATATCCAGATCTTTGTTTGAGTGTTCTTGGGTGCAGAAACACTGCAAATGGGCACAGCTCCTGGTCTAAATGACCCGGTCCACACTCAGATCCAAATATCTCAAATCCTCTGAGATTTGTGCCAACGCTCATTAACACACAACCTGGAAGCTGTGGAATAAGGGTGCAACTAAGTGTGTGCGTGTGTGTGTGTGTGTGTGCATACAGGTTGTTCATTAGAGTGTAGAGTGTGCTCATTAGAGGTTGCTCATTAAATGGGTGCGAATTTAAATTCTAATCCCAATTTAAGGGATCACATTCAGGCCAAAATGTTGAAATTCTGAGGGTGTCGTTTTAAGCTGGCGAGTAAAGTCTGTCTGCAGGTCATTTCTGAGAAAGTGGCGGCGACCTGTCGACCAAAGGGCACCGAGAGAGAGAAGGATTATGAGCTCACACTGGACTCCTGGTCAATGTGAGAAAGAGATGGACGTAGCCAGACTCAATTCTATTCAGAATTTCCTGAACTCTATTTTTGTGGGCGGGGTAAATTTGGGCTGTCTTCCAGGCTAGAATGGACATTATGGGATAGATGACGGTAAAGTTCTAATTAAAGTCCTCACAGAACCACAACGCTACATTGTGTCTGTTCTGTTCTGTGCTAAGGCTTAACACTGTGTCCTAACTGGATGCAACGTGAGCAGGCGGCAAAATCAAAAATCATTTTTGATTACTCTGTTTTCAATTTGAATGGATGCGAGCAAAGCATTGCTGTGCAGCACAACGTTTTGAGCAGAACTTTTGTCAGACACCCTGATTTTGTTTTATTTCTGTCACTCGCGATGTTCTGCTACACTGAACAAAAAACGTCTAAACCGACTAGTCATGACGGACGACAGTCGGATGTTCCAGAGCTGTTAGGACATGTTGTCATGTTTATTTTTGCTTGATGCAACAATGGTGTGTGTGTGTGTTATAATGTGGTTATCACCATAGAACCATAATCTATTTGTCTTTAACAAAACAAACGATTACACTCAAGATTGAACTCTCAACAGTGGTCTGACTTGTGTAAAAGTTCCTGGCTGTATGTGTGTACAGTATATGTTGACAGTCTGCCCACTTGACAAAACTGACCAAGCACTTATTCAGTTGTCCGCGGGCCTTTAGGGCTGGAGCTGAACCAACTGCACTGCTAACACCACAAGAGGCAGCAATCATATTACCTCCATCTCATCGCCTCTTCCTCTGATAGATAGACCCCCCCATTTTCCTTCCCACCCCCACCCCCTCCCCATTCACATCCTGTATTGGGTACTGCTAATACTCCAAACGGTTAGAAGCAAGTTTTCTGCCATCACTGTTTAGGTTTTGCTTTCAGGCAAGCGTCTTTGGGCAACGCTGACACTTAAGCAATGCTTTGTTAAGTCTCATTGAAAGGATTAAACATGCTCTAAGCACCCAAGAGGCCTCTCTATAAAGCCTCTTAAAGTTCCCCTCATGTCGGTTTAGGTGGCCAGAGCAGCTCTGGGGGATGTGACGGAAAGCAGGCCCCTTGTAAGCGTTGTGAGCAGCAGGCAGGTCAACAGACATCCGTCAGGACTCGACGAGGGCAGTCCTGGAGGTGGTGCACAGGTCATCCTCTGATTGGCTAGCTGGCGGGAAATGTACTCTTTCTGTGTCTGGGCAGCCAAACAAGCTGGGAGTGTGTGTGTGTGTGTGTGTGTGTAGAGAGAGAGTTTGTGTGTGAGAGAAAGTGTGGCCAGATGAGACTGTGCTTGTGTGAGAGACTGCAAAGGAGATTTAGGACTGTGGTGTACTGTGTGTGTGTGTGTAAGTTTGGGTTTGGATTTGATGTCTACCCCTGTAGTGCGCCACAGATACAGGCCTGTTGGACAGACTACATCTCCACAAAGCTGCACTCAGCTCTTAGGCAAGAGGAGAGGAGGGAGAGAGGAAGTAGGAAATGAGTGGAGGGGAGAGAAGAGAGGAGAAAAGGAGCACTGTGTGTGTGTGTGTGTGTGTGTGTGTGTGTAAGAGAAAGTATTTGCAGGCCCCTCAGTCATTAGGAGTTCATCAGTAAGCACACTCATTAAGACACCTCTGGGAGCTGTGGAAGAGTGGCACTGTGTGTGTGTGTGTGTTAGAATTGTATTAACTATTAACTGTTTAGGAGCATATAAGTGTGCTGTGTTGTGTGTGAGAAAGAAAACAGATATATATATTTGATATTTGACATTTTGTGTGTGTGACTGCTGATAATTGAAAGGGGGCACCCAGTTGAGTGAGTGCGTTTGTGTGAGTGTGTATGGTTACATGAAAAGAGAGAGAAACTGAATATCCAGGTGTAAGTGTGAGAGGGGCCTGTGTGCCTGTGTGTGTGTGTGTGTGTGTGTGTGTGTGTGTGTGTATGGAGGCTCTGTGTCTCTGTGTGTGTGTTGTGGGGGGGGGTGTACAAGTAAAAGGGCTCTTTCTCTGTTGGAGCCTCTGATCTGAGAGATGGGTGTGGTAAAGGCTACTTGACAGATACGCCAGGTGTTTGTGTGGGTATGTGTGTGTGTGTGTCAGGGCTCCAGAGATCAATAAACACAGAAAGGCCAAAAATAAGTGAATAGTGATGTTATTTTTACACTAACCATATGGTATGGTTAGATTGCTGGCATGTCACCCACCTTCGACAACACAGTTGTGCTGTGCTTCGGGTGGGCTTGGTGTCATGTGGGCAAATATGCATGCCAACGCTGCAACGTGTATGGTGCTGCAGTCTATATGAGCAACCACACTGCAACACTACTGGTCCTATTAAAACTGTGACCTAAAAAAGTCACTAGATCTATCTCTGGAGTGCCTGTGTGTGTGTGTGTTTGTATGTGTGTGTTTGTATGTGTGTGTGTGTGTGTGTGTGTGTGTGTGTGTGTGTGTGCATTTGCATGTGTGTGTATGTGTGTGTGTGTTTTGGCAAAGTAGGGCAAAGTAGGGCACAGTTACTGCACCACACAAAAATGTCATCAGCATCACACAGCAGCGGCTGATCGCAACTCCATCTGCAATCAGTGTCCTCAGACCCTTCCTAACTCAGTCTCCTCAGAGCCGTCCTAACTTAGTGTCCTCAGAGCCTTTCTTAACTCTGTGTCCTCAGAGCAGTCGTAACTCAGTGTCTTGACACTGTGTCCTGTTGCTTGACAGTAGCAGCAGTTGGGGAGATTGACACCTGCCTGTTGCACAGACCACTGCAGCGCAGCCTGGCCTGACAGCTTTCATGTCCTCAGACTTAGCAACAAACAAGAGCTTAAGAAGCAATTGACCTGAGATGTGCTTATCACTCGCAAAAGCCTTTATGTCTCACGCAATGGCATATATAATGATGTGTGTGTGTGTGTGTGTGTATGTGCACCGAAGGGCGCAAGGCCCTATAGAGTGACCCACTGACTTCCGTTTTACTTCCGCTACAAGTGGTGCCACGAATTTCACATATGATGTGTGTGAATTTAAAAGAGAATTTTTCACGTCAAGAAAGTACTGTTGTTCGATAGACTTCAAAAGTTATGTTGGTTTTGTGCGAATCCGCTCAGTGGACTACATCTCTCGTCTCGAACGATGTACGTCACCAACGTAAAGAAACTATAAGATTAGCATGCTAGCTGTTATGCATATCTCACCATGCACCATGGAAGCTACAGGTAGCAGTAACAGCTTCTCTGTGAGCTGCTGTACCTTCACGGAGCACTGGTTCCTGACTCCTGGCTACATGCCCTGTGCTGCCCTTGTAAGGGTCTTTGTGGAGCCTCGAGACTTTGAGTGTGAGCAGGTGAGGTATTAGGCATTAGCTGTGCCACGATCCGGGCATTAGGGAAGGCTGATCTGGTGCCCTCTGTGACCCTGCCACCTGGATCAGGTGCCCGACTCACTGCCAGGTGACAAGAGCCAGGGAAAGGGTGGAGGAAAA
Source organism: Alosa sapidissima (assembly GCF_018492685.1). Taxonomy (NCBI): domain Eukaryota; kingdom Metazoa; phylum Chordata; class Actinopteri; order Clupeiformes; family Clupeidae; genus Alosa; species Alosa sapidissima. The sequence goes on from NC_055969.1 coordinate 16,620,537, forward strand.
TGGGTCACACACACACACACACACACACACACACACACACCATTGTCACGGCTCTGTAATTCTCCTCCATTCTCTTGGCCTTTTTACCTGCCCCCGTCTTTCTCCTTTTCCTGCTGGTCTGTAATGTTAATCACACGTCACCCGTGCTTGCAGCTTGCCACAGGGGTGCGCTGCATGTGCGATCTCACAATGCGTGCTAACCCGCCAATGGGTCCCATCTCGGCAATAAAGCCAAACACCGTGCGCCCGATGGCCACTTGGCCTGTACTCAGACTCGGCTGAGAACTGCTCAGGAGGCTGTATTTGGCCACGAGTCGGCCCACGATTCATCCATGCGTGACCACTGCTTGGGTGACGTCCATATGCATTAGCTGGCTCAAGGTAAGCACCACTAAGCAATGAAAAGCGTCCCACTTCAGTGATAAACTCCGCCAGTTTGTCTCGCTGCTCCGTCTCAGCTAGACCCTGACGCACCAACCCATAAAAATATTCCGACAAAGTGTGCAAGGACAGATACAAGCGCTTGGCAAGGAGCGGGGAAATGGGGCAGACTGACTATTTAAAGTCACATTTCTTTCTCTCTCTCTCTCTCTCTCTCTCTCTCTCTCTCTCTCTTTCTCCCTTCCTCTTTCTGTCTCTGTTTCTCTCCCTCTCTTGCCACCATCTTTAACTGGCCTAATCTCATACTACGACCTGGCAACACCATCTGGTTCACCTGTCATCTGGGGTCAAAGAGACGAGGGCAGGGCAAAGATCACAGCAAGTGACCTCAACTGCTTCTTCAGGTAACAGTGTTGTTGTTTTCCAGGGGAATTTATTCACAATGCACTACGACAAGAGTGAAGTTAATATCTTAGTGGAGAATCGATTGACTTCTCCAGTGTGATATTTCCTGCATCACTACTCTACTGAAAATGCTATGCTTATATTGCAGTAACATATCCTTTCATAATTACAATTAGTTGGCTATTTTACAAATATTCCAACACATATAAGAATAATGGGGAAATGGTGGTTAGGCTTGGGGTCACCTGTAATCATATCCCGTTATCATACACTGTTCTACATGCTGGAAGTTAGTGCATGCTGTTTATTCCTTTTTACTTGATGTTGGATCAATGAAGATGATTTCTCTTCTGGAAAGACAGGAATCATATAACATCTCTCTGATGTTTGCACTGATATCAAGTACCTGACAAACTTGAAACTTGTCTGATATCTGTTCAAAGTGCATGAATTTGATTCACAAGTCTTGAGTACAAGTCTAGCATACACCAATTACAGTTGCCTCTCATTCTGAAAGTCTGTACCTAAAGTGATCAGCAGCCTCCTCACCCCAGCCTAAGTAGCACAAGAGAAAACTCAAGTGTGTTACAACACTGCCCCCTTCTGGCCAGGAGAGTAAGATGAGCCCAGCAACACATTTTTCATGAAGTCATCTGTGGATCACATCAGAACACCCATCTTGAAAGTGTCTATTTTTATCCTTACTCGTCTTTTCCCACTCCCTTCTGACAGGCTAAACTCCAAAGCAGAACTCTCTAATTACTCAGCTGCCGTTAGTAAACCCTGACCCCAGCTCAAAAGCTCTCTCTGAAAACGACATCAATTGCTACAGAGAAAGAGCGACATAAACTGAGTGTCTGTAGTGATTAGATTTGGTATCAAATACGGTAGAGGGTGGGGCTGACACGTATTACATATTCAACAGAGTGGATTTTAAAGAATAGAGGTTCACAGTGATGTAATACCACGTTTTAAATCCAATGTATAATTTACATACTGGAACATGTACATTTCTATCTGGATGATATCATCCAAACGGTGATGCACTGTTCAATCCCTCCTTTCCATCTGTAGCTGTGTTCACACAGCCATGGTCATGTCCTGTCAGCACTGTTACAGGATCAGCAACACACAATATGCAAACTACACCATTTCATCAGAGCTACTGAACAGACAGTCAGCAGGCTCCAGCTGCCTTGGATGCAAAGTCAGGGTGATCCAGACCAGCTCTGCAGATGGCTTGGCTGCCCTGATCACAGAGTCTCCTTTCAAACGTATATAATATAACCAAAGTCCTTTTAGGCAAGTCCCTCCACTCGGCAGCCATATTGCAACGCTTTTTGGGCACTTATCGGGCATCAATTTCCGGCAGAAATACGTGCGCGCAAGGCTTCACTACACCAACCTTGCTCCAGCGGCGAGATCAAAACACATGGTTGGCACAATGTCTTCACAACACACCACATGATTGGCTCAATGTATTCACATGTCAACATTTTGCCGCTGAAGGGGTGGGATATGTGTTGACAACTGCCATATTGACGTTACAAACTAACCCCATGCATTTATATGGAGGATGTTTTGAGTGCTGTGTCTCCTCATTAGAAAGTCACTGCTATAACCTCTACACAAGGCTCCTCTCTCCTCCTCATCAGGTATCATCAGGCTTTGAACTGCAGGTGCTGCCAGGCTCACAGGAGCAGATTTAGAACCTGATATGTAGCAGTGACAGTGGGGCGTGGCTGTTGCCAGGTACACAGTGTGGTGTGAGTGAAGTATGAATATGCAAAAGTTGCCACCTGGTTTCGCAGCTCAACTAAGAACTGACAGAGCAAGGCGTCGATGGCATGCAGGCCATGGGTTCAATAACAAGGGAGCTGACACACCGGTACGGAGGGAATATCTGTATTGGAAGTCACTTTGGATAAATGGATCTGCTAAATGAATACATGTCAACACACAGGTGTAGCTTGTTGTGCATGCAGTGGAGAGTATAAATGTGTAATGGCAGCCAGTGACTACAGTGCTGTGGAGTGAGTAACACTCTTTTCTCAGCACCTAAAGAAGCGAGCTAGCCACAGACGCTAACACCTTTTTAGCCTCTTTGCTGGCATGGCCTCAAGTGAGTTGTGGAGTGTGTGTTAGGTGGGAATATAATGTTAGCGGTGTGTGAGCTGCCTGCAACAACAGCGGCGGTTACAAGTCCGAAGCGCTAACCAGTACAGTGGGCATTGCTTCGATTTGGGCAGCTTCCCTCACGGTCTACGCGCGGGATCACGCGGTAACACGCAACTTTAATTTGTATTTTCCCAGTGACGCTGCAACAACGCTGCAACAACCCAAACAACCGGCAGATGTCTCTTGTGAGCAGGGTGTCTCGTAAAAAGAAATGGAGCCTGGAAAACCCTACACAGACTTTACTACAGACTTTAGCAGACTGGTTTAGAAATAATTTAATAGCCAGAAATATGCCTGTCCTGCCCTAATAAAGAAATATTTGGTTAACTGCGAGTGAATCCCGTTTGCAGCCGTAGAAGAAAAGCAGGACAAATTAAACATTCCGGTTTTCTCCGAATGCAACAATGATAGACAGACATCATTTGGACAAAATATAGAGCATATTAACCTCCGTTGCTCAGTTAAATGCCTTCCTGTTACGTCCTGTTATCACGGAGTTACAGAAGATAAACGATTTTTGATGGTCACAAGTTTACTTCATTAGCGTTTATTTTTTTGATTATTAAAGAGTGTTTTTCATGTAAAGGTTTGACTTCATGCTTATTCAGTAGAGCATTTAGTGCTCTCCCCAATCCCAGACGTTCACATTGCATGTTTGTTTGTAATGGATGCAACCGCGAGATACGCTCGTCATAGGCGCCGATACCGTGGTTGCTCCGTCGCTCGAGCACCCACAGAAAACATCGAGCACCCACGTGTGCCACCTTACAGTCCCGGCTAAATTTACATTCATTTAAAATCAAACATCGCAGTTGATGTTAAATTCAGCATCTCACGCAAATCTAGCCTACAACACGTGGACAGCTTCATGCGCAGGGGAGAGAGAGCGCGCGCACAGGTGTTTTATGATTGTTGGCTTCTGATCTTGCTAATTCACTGAACTGCATTAGGTGACAAATGGTATTGCCTTTTTCTTATAACTCCTTGTCTGAGTGACTACCAGGCCTACCAGGCCATACGCTAATTTTTGCGAACTCCCTTCATTCAACCCTTGAAGACATTGCGGTCTGGTGCGCTATGTAGATCGCTTCTCGTACCATTTAATTTCTCAGAATTTAGGTCTACTAGGCCTACAATAATGTCATCACCAAATACATCTTTTATTTTTAGTTGATCAACCACAAAGAGTAGCATAGGCCTACTGTGCACAGTGCACTGACGACCGTAGCAGCCCAAGGTAACCAGTTGTTGTAGATGAAGGGCAACCACTTGTTTCAGATAGCCTGGACAATATGTTACCTGGGTGTTGCCTACTACGTTATTAATTGATGGTAGCCTACAATAGTTAATTGTATTGCGTAACAGCCAGGTATTAGTTGGCTCAAGGAGTAGGGAATCAGGCTGGAGAGAGTCACGCGTGTGTTGCTTTTGCGGGATCGAATCCAGTTTAATGCTAGTTTTCAAAACATATATTTTTTTACATGTCTTTTGTCCGAGTGGCTGTAATGTAGCCGAGCGCTCATGGCGTATGAAAAGCGATTTCAAACGCCTAAAACAACTTGTTTGTGAATGTCTGACAACTGCTGCAGCGCATGCACGCGCAAGGAAACCAGTAGGTGGAGAAACCAGAAGGCACACAACACCGGAATTTTAAGGCTATTTCGCATAGGTTACTCAATGGTGCTATTTCACACGCATTATAGCGACCCCCACTCACCAGGGTTAGGTGGAAGGTGTTCATAGACGATTGGCGTAGCCTACAGTGGACTAGGGCTGTCAAAATTGCTCAAAAATGACGTTCGAATAACCCCTCTAAAATAAACACATGTATTTGAATATATTGGAATATCTAGGCTATATTATTTGCGCATTATGTCAGTCATCATGTCATCTGTTTTTAACTTTTTGGAAACTTTTGAATTAACTGAAAGAAGATAAATATTTTTCGTTAGTTTTGGAAGTTTATTTTTACGTACTATAGCCTACAATGACTAGTTCCGACAAAGCCAAAATTAGCCTACTCTTTTTGAAACAATGAGTGAGCAGGCTGCGCGTTTGTATGGTTACATTGCTTGACAGGGGGGATTCCAAGCAGCTTTTAGCCATAAGGCTACTTTGAGAACATTTCCTAATTCACCCGACACTGATATTCAAAATGTTTCAAAACTATTTCGGCATAGCCTATAAGCAGTTTAATTAAATGTAATGTTAGTTGTAAACAAACGGGCTACTTGGTGAGGCTTGGCCTCACAGATGCGCTCGTGCCTTAATGGCAAGAAAAATCTTCACGATATAGGCCTATTAACTGACCGCCAGGGGGGGCGGGTGGGCCAACAGACATTTGTTCCCAAGGGTCTATGAATTGTTAATCCGTCCCTGCCCCCAACGAATGCAACTTTCCACCTCTGAGACAGCTTAAAAGTCGTCGAGAGGACTCCTAACTCACTAAGACCTACTTACTGTAGGCTGCGCAAACCACAGGCCTTTTTTTTGGGCAAGCCTGCATTTGAGGCAGGCCTTCTGTTGAAGAATTTTATATAAATCCTGCACTAACAGTAATCCTCATACCCCCCGCTACCACAGCTGTGGATAGTGTGGCATGCTCACGCGTTATGTCTCTTCTTGCAAACTAGGCCTATAGCCCCAACCATTTACGTCTTCAAAAAATAACAACTTGCAGATATGCCTTCATATCTTTGGGCTTCATTCAGCATTTTGTTCTTCCACTGGAAATTACTCTTCTACATTTGCTGCCTGCTGCATCCTTTCTGTTTGTATTGTTTAGAAAATGTTTGACGTCTTGAGTTAATGCATTAAACATTGTTTGCTGGTAACCAGCCACAAATAGCCTACACATTCTTGCGTGCGTACATTCTCTATTCTCTCCAAAATGTGCCCGTTCTATAGGCTGGCCAAGTGCGTAATTCTGCGGCATAAAGCAGATGTATTTGTTTATTGTACAGAAAAATAAAAATAACCTGTCAAGCAGTCAATTGACTACATTGCAGTCAATAAGTAGGGCAAATTAATATACAAAACCAAAAGGTGGGTCATAGTTGTCTGAGCCTCTGCTGTGAGGCCAAACCCATGAACAAAGACGCACTTATATCTGCAATAGAGTTTTTTTTGGCGAAACAAACTCACAGCCGAACGAGATGCAACTGGCATGTGATCTCCTCTCGTGCTAATGGATGTACAAGTTTTCTCCTGTGCCTACGATATTTAATCCAGTGTTTTGTCAAGTTGCAAAATGCTATTCGTTTTAACGAATTTTTATGATAGTATGAAGTACTTTTTGTATAGGCTACTATCTTAATTGCTTTATACTCAATACTTGACCAATGGCTATTGCATCTGTCTATTGAAAGTGAGAATGTGGCAAGTGATCTACTGTATAGGCTTCATAAAATAAAATAAACAGATTGCTAATGGCCTACAAGCTGATCTGATCATATTATCAAAATCAGAATCAGCCTTCTTGGCCTGGTTTGCGTAAACTAACAAGGAATCCCCCCCCCCCCCCCCCCCCCCCCCCTCTATATTCTCAACTGACTCGTCAAAAATGTATCTATTTTCTGCCTTGGGCATTTTAAAATATGGATGTATGGTGGTTAGAAGTGTAAATATCAATTAGAAACCTAAATATATGTATAATTATTCATTTGCAAACAAATAACTGGCGTCAGTGACGTCTTTGACATGAAGATCTGAGATTCCTCTCGGCAACAATTATGTTTAACGGTAGCCTCCTGCTTTTTCAGAAGGGGCGACAGGCAGGCTACTGACAGAGCGATGTACAGTGGCAGAGCGACGCACAGTGGCTGAAAGTGGTACTAAAGTTTCACGCAGCTTCACGCCACGTAATGCGCGACTGAAGTGGCCATTTGAAAGCAACGCCCACTGTAGGCCACGGCTGCCCCATAGGCCACGGCTGCCCGTGAGGTGAGGTGTGGTTGTGAGGGTTACCTTAATGCTGCAGGCAAGCTCCATCAGCTTCTTGGCGTTCTCCTCAGAGCGGTAGCGCTTTGGCACTGGGACCCGGAAGAACTTCAGCGCGCCCTCAAAGTCTGTCTGGAGCAGGTCGTCCTTAGACGTCTGGGCGAGGAGAGAGGACGAGGAGAGAGAACGAGGGAGAGGTTGGCTAAGTGCTGGACCTCACACAGAGATACTTCGCAGCAGTCCCACAAGAACAAGCCAAGTCAGCCCCACACTAAGACATCCGAGGTACAACTACAATGGTAAACAGACTGTATGTGTGTTTGTGTGTGTGTGTGTGTGTGTGCGTGTGTGTGTGTGCGTGTGTGTGTGTGTGTGTGTGTGTGTGTGTGTGTGTGTGAGAGAGTGTGAGAGAGAGTGTGTGTGTGTGTGCGTGTGTGTGTGTGTGTGTGTGTGTGTGTGTGTGTGTGTGTGAGAGAGTGTGAGAGAGAGTGTGTGTGTGTGTGTGTGTGTGTGTGTGTGTGTGTGTGTGTGTGTGTGTATGTGTATGTGTATGTGTGTTTGTGAGTGAGAGAGAGAGAGACAGAAAGAGCAGGAGGGGTTAGTGAGAGTTTATGTACAAGAGTGTGTGTGTGTGTGTGTGTGTGTGTGTGTGTGTGTGTGTGTGTGTGTATGTGTATGTGTATGTGAGTAAGTGCCATGTGTGTGTAAGTGCCAGTGTCCATGACTGTTGTGAATGCAAAAGTGTGCTGGGATGGAACTAATACGTTGGCCGACTCTTTTGCCAAACCGCTGAGCCGTTTCGCTGCATCTCTGTGGAGACAGGGCACCACAGCAGCTGTTATTGTGACAGAAAGAGAGAGAGGGAAAGGGAAAGAGAGAGAGAGAGAGAGAGAGAGAGAGAGAAGGAAGGGTGACAGAAGGAGAGGAAGAAAGAAAGAGAGTTGGAGGGAGAGAGAGATCAAGGGAGAAAAGGAAAGAAAGGGAGAAGAGAGAAAGAGAGACAGAGGGAAAGAGAGAAAGAAGAGGAGTGTCTTACCTTGAGTAAGGCCAACGCTACATTAAAGATCACACTGATGCCCTGGAGAGAGAGAGGAACAGATTTCAGACAAATTAGACAACAGAGAAAGAGAGGGAGAGAGGGAAGGAAAAGAGTGGGAAAGAGAGAAGAAAAGGGGGGGAAGAGTGAAAAAGGGGAGGGGAACAATGGGCCAGAGCAGAGGAAAAAGACATAAGCTGGGAATGTTCGGAAGGGAGGCAGAGAGGGATGAGGAAATGTGAAAAAGCCAAACAGATAAGACAGAAACACACTTGAGAGGGACAGAGAGGAACGAGAGACTCAAAGAGACTAAAGGAGCGTTTACAGTGTGACGACACGCAGAACAAACAGAAAAGCAATAAAGCACTCCACACTCTGCTATGATGGTTTGCAAGGGCTGTTTGCACTTGGCTATATAAAA
>NC_055969.1:16636396-16661396 GCF_018492685.1 Alosa sapidissima
CTCAGGCTAAATATAGCATGCACACACCTGCAGGCATCCCCACAAAGAGAGAGAGAGGGGGAGGAGAGAGAGAGAGAGAGAGAGAGAGAGAGACTTTTTTTATGGAGGCTGAAGATGTGAGATGTGAGAGATGGAGGGAGAGAGAACAGAGGGAGAGTCAGAAGCAGAAACAGGGACCGAGATCAAGGATGAGACAGAGAGAAAGAAAGACTGGGGGATAGAGAGAGAGAGAAAGGGAGGGAGAGAGAGAGGGGGAGAGAGAGAAGAGGAGATCAGAGGAGCCTGAGGGGATGGTCACATCACATGCTGGACCGCTGTGTGCTGTGGTTAACTTCAGAGGAGAGGACCAAAGATCACACAGCCAAAATATCAGCCCCCCTGGCCACAGAGACAGTCACTCACACACACACACTACTCCCTTTTCCATCAAGAAAACACACAGATACACACACACACACACACACACACACATAACACTCAGCAGGGGGTGTGAAACATACTGTGAAGAATGCTGCCAAATCCTCTATCGTCCCCATACTTTACCTTTTCCCCAAGCAAGGTGACTTTCAACCCATCTTTGCCACACACACAACCATCAGGGGTGGCTTCATGGGTCAGGTGACCTCATTCATGGTTCAAACCATGGTCAGACACAAGAGAGAGAAAGAGAAAGAGAGAGGGTAAGAAATAAAGAACAGATAGGGAGAAAAAAATATGATAGATACATATCTGTCTATTTGTCTCTTTTCTGCTCCACCTTTTTAGTGACCATCCTGTGCTATGTGACTTGTGGTATAAATGGCAGCAATCTGGGGGAAGTATGCTTGTGTTTACATGTATACTGAATGTATGTGCAAATGCATACACTGTTAGTTTTACCCTACAGGGTTTTCCCATCCTACCCTTAGAGATGCTGTGCACACACATTCATATTTGTTTTTTCTCTCTCTCTCTCTCTCATCCAGCCCAGATACAGTAAAAGCCATTGCGTAATTACACTGACCTTGACTCTCTGAATCAGGTGTGTGCTGTTAATGAAGTGAGCAATGCAAAGAGGCCCGGTTGACTGAGATAATTGTAGCTTGGAACCTCTGCAGGGATTTCTTAAGAGGCGTATGCTGACACACATATATGCACACACAGTACATTACACCACACTGCCAGAGACTGGATCAGCTTCTGGAACACTTCATAGTGCTTATCACGGTGGTAATACATTCGGAATACAGTGTGGGAGGGTTAGAGGTTTAAAAAAAAAAAAAAAAAAAAAAAAAAAAAAGAAACAATGTGTCTAATGTCTTTCACTGATGTCTACTTGCACAATGTGAATGTCAGGCAAAAATTACTTTTTCAATTGAAATGTTTCACAATAATATCTGAAACAAATAGTTATATGCGTACAGGATGGCAGCCCCCTAGCTAGCGCCCTACCACAGGTTCCCCTTTTCTCATCACTCTAATGCTACCTGCTAGGCTAAAGGCAGTGTGTAATGACTCTGCCCTTGGTTGTCTGAATTAGGAGTGTTTAGCTGGGATAAGGGCAGTCATAATGAGCCAGCCTCCAGGGTATACGGTGTGATGTGCGGTGCTTTCATGAGGATTCATTAGAGGGCGTCACTACTGGGTGAGAGCCTCAGAATAACACGGAGGGGCTCCTACTGTATTTAAATGGTGGATGGAGTGCAAAGTGGGCCATCCAGCACATGAACTAAAGCTCATGAACTGACCTCGTTGCACGTGGGACCACTGCAATGCTGACCCACCCCTGTGTGCGTTGGATATTGCTAGCGGCATGAAATTAGCTAATTAATTTCACCACGCTATTAAATTAGCTGCAGTTCATTTTTGTTCGCCGTCAGACTTTGCACTTTGCCCATCATGTCAATCAAAGCCCAGTGGGCTTCTCGGCCAGGAATCACTGATCTGGTGTAATTGTTCAGCTGCTGTTGTGAACAGGCCTTAAGATCCCTCTGCAAGCTTTCATTTCTCCTCTCTCTCTCTCATATATATCAGATCCCATCACTGTGTAACTGATCTTCCATTTCGAAGATATGCAACAGTGTGTGTGTGTGTGTGTGTGTGTGTGTGTGTGTGTGTGTGTGCGTGTGTGTCCATGTCAGGTGTGTGTAGCTGTGTAACAGTAGTGAAGTCGAACACACAAAGGAGCTCAGCCTGCAGCGGTACAGAAGGGTTTCGGAGGCTCAATCATCTAGGCCTGGGAGACGCGGAGGCTCTGAAGCCTCACTGTTCTGGTCTAGGTTAGACAGGAAGCTGCTGAGCCTGAGTGCAGACTGGTGTGTGTCTGTACTGAAGTGGATTTGGGTAATCCACTTTGGAGGGATATCTGGAGACATTAATGTGTGTGTGTGTGTGTGTGAGTAAGTGCAGTGGCAGATCATCTGGATGGATATTTTGTGATAGGAACTTGTGTGTATGTGTATGAGTGTGTATGTGTATGAGTGCGTGTGTGTGTGTGTGTGTGTGTTTGTGTGTAAGAAAGAGAACTCAGTCAGTAACAAGGTCTCCGACAAACTCAGTAACAAGCTCTCCGACAGACAGACGGACAGACAGAGAGAGAGACAGACAGACAGACAGACAGACAGACAGACAGACAGACAGACAGACAGACAGACAGACAGACAGAAAGGGGGGAGGGGAGGACACCACTCCTGGGCCTCCTCATCTTTGATCTGCACTCCCTCTCTTACATATCTGGGTCAATTACTGTCACTGACCTCACACTGCACCCTGCAACTGTCTCGCAGACGGATGAGCTGATTAAAAGGCGGCCCTGTCAACGGCTCACCCACGTCTGTGGCCACTCAGGGCCAAAATGCACAACACTGACCACAACCGACAGCACTGGATTCCCCCTCATGGCTTTGAACAGACAGAGAGGCCAAGTGAAGGTGTGAGTACATCAAGGCGCTTACGAGTGCCTTTGAAAATATGGACTCTGGGAGACCCGGAGCTCTTACGGGAAGCTGTGTGATGTTAAACTACTCTGGAATCATAGTGAAAGCCTCAGCTTTGCTCTTTAACTGGCATGTACACACACACAATCACAGAGAAAAAGAGTATGGCTCGTGCAGGGGGTTGCCTGGGGTTGTGTTATGTCTGTGTGTGAGAGAGACAGAGAGAGATTGCGTGCGTGCGTGCGTGCGTGCGTGCGTGCGTGCACTGTGTATCGGGGCTGAATTGAGGACACCATGATTTATTCATCCGAGCAGGGTACTGCCATTCTTCCATTAAAAACTGTGATAATAACGTGCTGCTCACCTCCTTACCTGTCTCACACAGTCAGCCATACACACACACACGTGTACGCGCACACGCACACGCACGCACGCACACACGCACGCACTCTATTCCTTACCATTCCAACACAAAACACAAAGACGGTTTCTCACAGACTAAAATACACACAATCCACAATGTGTATCTGTACAAACAAACACTCCCTCACTTACAGTAAGGACACACATGCACAAGACGCACACATGAGCGTACAAGGACGCACACATATATACACACACAGACGCACGCACACACAGACACACGCACGCACACACACTCACACACACACACACAAACTCAAAAGTTGCTGACCCCTGAATAATTCTCTGCTATTGTCTCCGTCTTATCCTCTCCATTTTACCCCTTTATTTCCTGCTCCTTCTCTCCCTCCCTCTCTCCTCACCACCATCCCTTCAGGGAGGAAAGCAGATTTCAGCGTGGGGGGTAGTCAGTGTTAGTGGGGGGGGGGGGGGGGGGGGGGGGGGTGGGAGTAGTAGGGGGTAGTTTGGATTGGGAGAGGGGGATGTCTGATGCTGCGGTTGTGTTCCTCCCTCTCTCTGAGGTCTGGTTACAGGCCCAGGCCAATTTTCGCTCTAACCAGCGTAATACAAGCCAGCCACACGGTACCTACCGGAAACACTAGCACTAGAGGGAGCAGAGGAGGAGGAAGAGGAGACGACACACACACATCGATGTGCCAGGCATCATCACCTCTCACACACACCAGAGTGTCAGGCATCATTGTCACAAACACACACTCACATCAGTGTGCCAGGCATGATCGCTACACACAGACACAAACCAGTCTGCCAGGCATCACCACCTCTGTGTCTTACACACACACACACACACACACACACACACACACATACACAGACCTTCAATGCATGTCAACACATTCAAACATCATGCCATGCAAACATACTCTTAGAGACATATCCTGAAACACACACACACACACACACACACACACACACACACACAAACACTCACCCTGGACACACACCTCAGCTGATTCTACATAAATCCCCTCTTGAGCCAAAACACTGGTACCTCTCTGTACCTCCATAGGCAGGCAGCACTTTTCAACCCACTCCACCCTGAGAGAGAGAGAGGGCCTTATTCAAAGATTAATTACCCTTCTTTTTCATTATTGATGCTCTGTTTATCTGGAACAGAAAAGGCACTAAATAATGCATTCCTGTGCACACGCTCTCGCTCGCTCACACACACACACACACTTTCATGCGCACGCACAAGCACACACACATTGGCTCTTACTAACTCAGCAGCATGGCTGTTTTAGCAAAGACAGCAACACTGACCCACCGCACCACCCTGTCTTACACACACACACACCCCTTTGTCAATCAAACTGGCAAATCTAATCCAACATTTTGTGACAAACACACAGACCTCAGTGCGACACACACACACACACACACACCGGTGTAAATGGAAATCTCTCATCAGGCTGACATAGAAGTGGAGTTGGCGGCACTAATGATGAGGGCTGGATGTCAGGGCCAGTGTTGAAGTTAATGACCCCCAGGATAAAGCCTCATCTGAACAGGTCTGTGTGTGCAGAGGCCAGTCATCAAGCCAACGCCCACGAGAACACAGACCCTGCCAGAGTTACAGCTACAGAACTTTTCCTCTCACTCTTTTTTACCTCTCCTTCTCTTTCTATCGCTCTTTCTCTCTCTCATTCTGACGCCGTCCTTCTTTTATTCTCTCAATCATGTCAATTACTCCGGTCTAATTAATCTCTTCATTCTACTTCATTCTCTCACTCTTTCATCCTCTCCCAATACTTTTCACACTCTCTCTCTCTCTCTCTCTCTATTTCTTTCTCTCTGTACATCTCTCCAATTTTCTTCCTCCCTCCCATCTCTCTCATTCCTCCACCTTCTTTTTACTTGTCTTTCTCTTATTTTCTATCCATCATTCCCCCCCCCACCCCACCCTCTTTCGTTGCTGCGTTCACTTCCAGTGGAGGAAGGCAGACATTAAAGAAAGCAAGCCCCGGGACAATGGGCGGAAGAAATGAATAACAAACAAAGAATTAATGGAGGGAACCCAGCAGTCCGCCAGCCAGCTCTTCTCTTTTTTCCCCTCTCTTCCACTCTTTTCTCCCCCTCCTCCCCCTCTCTTCTCCCCCTCCTCCCCCTCTCTTCTCCCCCTCCTCCCCCTCTCTTCCACTCTTTTTTCCTCCTTCTTCTTCTATACTAGAATTCCCAGGAAGACCCTTGGCTACCCAGCCTCGTCCCCCCTGCCCCCCTATCTCTGGCTGCGGTTTAGACAAGAAGGGAAACAATAATAATGACAGCCTATTTACACAAGAAAAGAAACCGGTCACATTGGCAGAAAGTTTATGTCAGAAAAACTGACCACAGGCCACATCCCCACAGACACACAGAGTAATATCGGTCGGGATCTCCTCGCAGAGTAATAATCACAAGGTAATAAGACACAATAATTACAAGAGAGCAGATTTACTGTGTCACCCCTCATTAATAAACCTACACACCTATACTGTACATACATATCTACCTACACACATTCATCCGAGGTTGTGTAGTCTGTTATAGTTGGATACGGACGGGTCCAGCTTTGCTGCACAGCAGGCCACTGCTGAGCTGGAGTTCACACACACAGGCAACAGAGGAGCTTGTTAACCAGGCCGCCAGTGATCCTGGAAAGCCTAGTGCTGAGACTGCCTTTACTGGAGGCAGTTATACAAACAAACACACACACACACACACACACACACATATAAACTGTATAAACACAAACACACGCACACACACACATAACACTCATGCGTGCCAGCATACACACATAACACTCATGCACACAACCACACACACACATAACACTCCTGCACGCATGCAACCACACACACACGCATACAGTAGCGGTTTGTCCAACGTGCACCCATTACACACATTCTCCCACACTCAGAACAGTCGTGATCAGACACAGGACAAGCATCACAGGAACCAGCTGAGGTGACTGTATGTGAGCACACAAAAACACCAACACAGGCACGATGGGTCAGACTGGCATGGACTTAGACCGTGTGAGTGGGTGCGTGTGTGCATGAGTGTGTGTGTGTGTGTTTGTGTGTGTGCATGAGTGTGTGTGTTTGTGTTAAGTGTGGGAGAATTAGTGTAATGTGTGCATGTGGGACAAACAGCTGTGAGAGCCGTTTGTGTTTGTGTGTGTGTGTGTGTGTGTGTGAGTGATTTGGGGGGCATTGTGGGGGTATGTGCATCCGCGGGAAACACTGTACTTTTTTTTCTAAGCCATTGTTTACAGTTGGAGTTTATTCTGACCCACAACAATGGCCCAAATGGCATCTTGTTTTTCTTTTCCAAGGTCCTGATTATGAAACGCCAGCCTGACCTGATGAAAGCCTGGGGGCTGAGGGGCACACACACATCCATGTCAACACACACACACACACACACACACAAACACACACACACACAAACAGGGTGGGACCGCTTCCTCTTTGCTCCATCCAAACACACTTGTACTCTCTGCTTCTAAGTTAAGTACATACTTGAAGTAGTAGTAGTAGTAATATTGTTATTATTAGTATTAGTAGTAACAGTAGTAGTAGTAGTAGTAGTAGTATTCAGCGTGCTGATCCCTATCCAGTGGGTTTACTGTTCCCACTCTGAATCCCCTAAAACGTCTGTATGTCCACTTCCACAGCAGCTGACTGTGGGCCACACCTGGGCCAGATGAGGGCCGAAGGAGTCCCTGAGTCCGGTTAGGTAACAGTCTTTACTTGAAGAATGCGTTTCTAGACACCTGCAGTTATCATCTGGTGGTGAGCTAATTACTGCCAATGATTAATTAAAGGGGAGTGAAGGACAGTGTGTGTGTGTGTGTTTGACTGTATAGGGATTTCGATGAACATGTGCATGTGAGTGCAGACGAAGATGGTGTGTGTGTGTGTGTGTGTGTGTGTGTGCGTGAGAGAGAAAGAGAGGGGAAATTAATGAGCCAGGCCACCACAGCAGTGCTGCAAGCCCCACATCACTAGAATATGAGCCTTATTAATGTGATGCTCCCTGCCCCATCTGCAACACAAAGCCTCCCCTCCATATGTGCAACCTGACTTTACACACACACACACACACACACACACACTCTACAATTTAATCAGGTTCCCACCTCTTTGGCAGACACACACACACACACACACACACAGAGGGCGAGAGAGTCTATAATGTACACAGGTGCATGCATACACGATGTTTGCACATGAGCATAAGCATGTGTGTGCCCAGCAGTGTTGGGAGTAACGCGTCACAAAAGTAATGTAATTACTGCTGTAACGCAGTACTGTAAGTCATTACAAAACAAATTGGGCAATATTTTACTCTGTACAAACTTCAGCAACGTGCGTTACAATGCACTTTAACCCAAAAGTAAGTGGTGTTTTGTTTTTAGACAAATTCGCCAACAACACCGCAAGAACAGTAGAGGAGAAAAATCTGCGCAAATAGTATAACGTCTCCTGTTACTCGTTGAAGATGACTGTGGCTACAGGACACTTGAAGTCGGACTCTACATTTGTAGGATGGACTTCGCTCATTATTTTCAGTTTGTCAAAGACAAGGATATGAAGAGCATAGTTAAGTGCACTTTGTGTGCGAAACCGAAAGATCTCTCTCTACAGTCGTGTAGGGGCAGTCGTGGCCTACTGGTTAGGCCTTCGGGCTTAGAACCAAACGGTTGCCGGTTCGATCCCCGACCAGTGGGAATGGCTGAAGTTTCCCTTGAGCAAGGCACCCAACCCCTCACTGCTCCCCAAGCACCACTGTAGCAAGGCAGCTCACTGCTCCGGGTGAGTGTGTGCTTCACCTCACTGTGTGTTCACTGTGTGCTCTGTGTGTTCACTAGGGTTAGGTCCCTAACCCTATGATAATGGCCATGTGGCAACAAAGACGAGGCTACAGGAGATTGCGATATATCATGTTTTCTAAACAAAGTTCGGGAGGAGCCCTTAGGGATGATTGACAGCAATTAAGTCACCTGTCTTCCGCCGCCAGAGTATTTAAGCCGGCCTCCTTATCCATACGTCACACAACTGCGGCGCTCACAAATTTATCCCTCCTCCTCCCCCTACTCCTCCATTTCACTGATAGCCCAGTTACGCATCCTCCTTACACTGGGGGATGCAAGCGGCCATCGCTCTATCGCGATCTCCGCTTCAGGCATTCCATGACCACGGCCAGCTACCATGCCAAACACGCGCTTAGCTTATACACTCAGTATAGCAATCATGCCAACGGGCGAACTAGTGAATCAAGGTTATCTCTGGTTCCTACTACTGACCCTTTTTAAACTCAGATTGGTGAGAGGGATCTTTAACATAGGCTTCAATCAATGTGATTTGGAACATGGACTAGAATAGAAAGACTAGTCTACTTCTGTTCCATAGTAGAATGGAATTGGTGAGTACGCAAAAATAATTCGTTTTCCAAGCATTTACATGAAGCACATGATGAGTCGACTGAAATGCATTCCATTCAGTTATCATATCACAATTTACCAGACTTTGACCTATTGTCTATTTTTAACAAAATTCTATCTATGACTGTTCATTTTATTGAGTCATGAGCCATCACTGCGCCTATTACAGTACATTCTACTGTTGTTATCCTTAAGCCTAGCTCAGTCATTATGCTATATCACATCGCCCTCCATTGGATGTACAATGAGCTGCATTGAGCGTAATAAACTGCAATTCGAATGCAAATCCATATTTCCTGTTATTTTGGTAAACTAACTTGAAACTAATGCAGTGTAATGCCTTACAGAGACTGAATATTATAATGTAACAAATTACTTTGAAATGACTGTAATAAGTAATACATAATACATTACGTTTTTGAAGTAACTTGCCCAACACTGATGCCTAGACACAAATAATTTATGACCTACTTTGCTACAGTTGGTAGTTACTGCACCATCTATGTATGAGCTCATAGAACACACAGAAATCTGTACAATCTGTACTACACACAGCCCTAACACAGACACACACACACACACACAGGCAGGCAACCCCCCCCCCCCCACACACACACACACACACATACACACAGATAAATGCACAACTTAAACTTAAAGCAAGCTTAACCGCATGGATTTATAAAAATAGCAACACCAGAAACTCAGAGGGCACAAGATAAGATAATTTATTTGCAATTTTTTTCAGTGCAGATATACCAGAATATAAATATACTGTTGACATATTCTAAAACATGTATAGGACATTGTTACAAAACTCAGGGTACACACACTGGTACCTTTACCAACACGCCTACACACACACACAAACACACACTCACACACAGAATCTATGTGTAAGCATTTTTGATGTGTTGTCTTTTTGTTTTGTTTTTTCTTTTCAGTTATGAGTTATGTCTAGAACAACCCAACAAGTTCAACATCACAACCTTGGTCTTCCACCATTTGAACAATTTGTCACTTTAAAATGGCATTTGTCACAGAGCAAAGCTTCAACTCTTCTAACAGGTCACAGAGCAAAAACACACACCCACACACACACACACACACTCTCGCACACACACGCCCATGCACACACATACTACTTGTTTCTCTTTGAAAAGAAAAGAAAAAGAAAACCATGAACAAGCACTGGGTTTTGGGAACATTTGGACGCGGGCTGGAGTTTGAGTTGGCTGAAGTGGGACAGCTTCACAGCGCCACAGAGCTCGGAGTCTTAAGAATGAAGAATTTAGAACTCTGGTCTAGAGACCTAAGGGAGTCGACACACAATGAAAGCCAGTCAAAAGCTGGGGAGGCTTATTCTTGTTTCTGAATGATTAGTTGCTGGTATGTTGTTGTTTGTGGTTGTTGGTATGAGTAGGATTTTTTGGTGTGTGGGTGTGTGTGTGTGTGCATTTATTTCTGCTAAAACGTGTGTGTAATATGAGTGTGGTAATATGCTGATATGAATACGTGTGTGTGTGTGTGTGTGTGTGTGTGTGTGTGTGTGTGTGTGTGTGTGTGTGTGTGTGTATGTGTATGTGTCTTCCCCAGGCGCCAGCCTCCATTTCTTTGTGCCCAGGCCTGCATCCTAATATGGCTCTGCCAAGAACAGGTCATCATGGGAGATTGGGTCCCCTGAGACCAGCTGGCCGGCACAGTAGCGTTTTCCCACAGGAAAGGGGGAACGACAGAGAACAAGAGGGAGAGAAAGAGAGGGGGAACCAGGGAGAATAGGAGAGAGAAAGAGAGAAGGGAGGAGACGAGACAGAATAAGAGAATGACTGAGAACAAGAGGAAAGAAAGAGGGAATGAGAGAGAATGAATGAAAGAAAGAAAGAAGGGGAATGAGAGAGAGAGAGGGAGAGAGAGAGAGAGAGAATGACATAAAAAGACTGGAACTGAACAACATGAAAGCAGAGAAGCAAGAGAAGAAAAACAGGGGGAAAAAATGCTCCTTGGCATCGAAACGTCCCCAAATTCTTACATCAGCACAGAAAACCCCTTACAACAGTAAGTACCACAGCCTGCGGAGTTATCTCACAGACCAGAGGCTAAACTGGGAAGCCCCTGGGGGAAGCAGAGCCCAGTAAAGCCCCATACCTGCCTCCATCCAACCAGAGATTGAAGGCAGGGCAGGGCAGACCACCTACTGTACGGCCACACCAAACATGGCCGCCGAACAGCCCCGCGCCCATAAGACACACAAAGCTCACAGGAAACTAGAGGACAGTCATTTAGCCTACCACATGCAGTCCAACAGAGTTTGTCTTTTCAAAAGCAGAGTCATTGTTGGAGGAAATATATTATAAAAAAAAATGTATAACAGAAAGTTTTCATCATGTTTTACAATGCTTTTGAGAAATAGAAAAAATAAAATAAATACAAAAAATAAACAAGTCATCTGTTGAGAGAGCAGTTTCGGTGGACCTAGAAATGAAAGAAGCCTTCCATAGAAATACTGTGCGAGGGTAGAGACCATCACAGCGTTCAATAGCGGCTCGCAGCAGGAGTGAGGGAAGAAAAGGCAGAGTGGCAAAATAATGGCATTATTGTCAACTGTGTATTTGAGTGTGTGAGTGTGTGTGTGTGTGTGTGTAATAAGTTTGTCCCGTACTGAAGGATTTAATGTGTGTTTGTGTGTGTGTAACAAGTTTGTCACATTTCAACACTTCCTTACTAAAGGATTTAGTGTGTGTGTGTGTGTGTGTGTGTGTGTGTGTGTGTGTGTGTGTGTGTGTGTGTGTGTCAAGCTAAGAACAAAAAAGCACATGTTCATGGAGGAAGCCAAGTTTGAAATAAATAAGACTTCAACTTCAATCTTCAACCAATACTTCAAGCACAAGAGTTTTAAAGCAAACAAGATGGAGAGGGATGTGTGTTTGTAGAGAAGACAGTGTGTGTAAATAGACATTTCAACAGTTTGGAGGGGGCGGCCTTGGGTGTTCTTGGAGACCATCAGCAAAACCAACACGTACACATGTGCACTCGCGCACACACACACACTCACACACACACAAAAAAGAACACAAGACCTCAGTTATCAAAGAAACATGCTTTTGGACAAATATGCTCACACAAAAGCACAAGTTAGGTTGGCTTGAGTGTCATGTGCGGTTTATGTTTGCACACACACACACACACACACACACACACACACACACACACACACACACACACACACACAAACATACACACATACACATACACACAGAGAACAGTCTGTCATGTGTCCTCTATAAAATAAGGAGGCTTGAAAACAGGGCTGGCAGTAGCCTCATCTGTTCTCCCATCTCTAACTAAACACACACACACACACAGTTTTTTCTCTCTCGTAGTCTCTGTCTCTCTCTCTCTAACAGTCCTACAGCGCATGGCCAGAAGGTCTCAGATCTCTCTCTTCTGCTCACACACACAGACACAACGCTGGAATATTCTGGACCGGCAAACAAATAAAAAGCCCTTTTTCTATTGTGTGGGATATGTGTGTTTTTTTTTTTCTACTAAAATGTGGCTATCTGCTAAGAGCAGACACAAGACAAAAAAAAATATTGCACAGCACCCTGCCAAAAAAAATGGCAGTTTCTACCTATGCATGGCACTTATCCTCTTTCAAACACACACACACACACACACACACAGGTTTCTTTCTAACAGTCTCCAAGTACGTATGGTTTTCAATTGGCTTTACTTGAACGTCTAGTATGTTTTGGAAGTACAAAAGTAAATCTCTAAGTTATCTGTTATTTACACATGCATCTGGGTGACAAGGGTGGTAGAAAAGAAATACGCGACTGATGTATCAAAAACAAGCCAACAACATCCATAAAAGCTACGCATATTGCCATCGCTTCATTTATAAAAAGCAAACAGAAACGACTATTCAAGACACGTGTGAGTGTGTTTCATTCAATCGACTCAATAAATAAACAAACCAAAACTCCCACGCCCTCAGAGAAGAAAACGCACACGCAAAGCCAAGGCAAGAGTGTGTCTGGGAGTTTTGGATCAACGTCGGAAACACTATTGCATCAAATACATTTTAAACTTTAAAAGGCAGAAGACAAGATCAGTCTGCTACTTTTTTTTTTGCTTTTTTTTTTAAAAAAGAACATCAATCACTCCTTGTTCTCATCAGAGGTTGCCACTGGCTACCAAAAAAACACTCTTGAGAAACAAACTTGGCCACTCTCGATAAAGCACTTCCTGGTTCCTTTCTTGCTCAATACAATACAAGAAGTAAAATGACGTAACAACGCAACACACCCAATAAATACGTTCAACTTTGGTCAACTAGAAAGACAAAAGTAACAAGAGACAAGACAGACAGGGGCTTCCCTGCACCACTCAAAAGAGTACCATTCATTATATAGTGTACATTAAGAAGGATGTCGACTCCGATGGATGACCATGTGGACACGACGACTGGACTAAGGATGACCTCAGTGTTCTGCCTTGTGGGCGTTGTGTGTAAGAGACAGGCAGGGATGTCCATCCATTTTGTGTCATTTTGTTGTGTCCAGAGACAGGAGTGGTAAATGTTCCACACTGGACTCAAAGCGAATGCTTGACGTGGTCCTATGATATCCATTATCTGGTTGAGGTTGGTTGACTGGTTGTCCGTAAGCGCAGTCTGATGGGATATATGGGGGACCTTGAGCAGACTGGTGCCAGACGCATTCAGTATAGAGGAGCTGAGATGATGATGTCAAGGACTAAACAGTTTTGTTTGCTTGAATATATGTGTTATGGCTCTCTCTCTTTCTCCAGTCGTAGGAGGTGCTCATAATAAATTGTCAAGTCTGCGGACATGCACACATGCACACACACACACACACACACACACTCCAACGGCTCTGTCGGCTGCATGCCCCAGCACCCACGGGCAGCACTGGTTGGAGCGGAGAGCCGCTGGCCACCTCAGCAGAGTTGCACCACTGCAATGCTGCTTACCCCAGAGCTCACTGACGCAATCGACAGCTATCCCTGCTCTCCCTTTCTCCGTCTCTTTCCCCTCACTCACTCTCTCCCTCTTCTCCCCTCTCTCTATTTTCTCCCTCCTTCTCCCCCTTTCTCTCTCTCTCTCTCTCTCTCTCTCTCTCTCTTGCAATGAGGGTGTGATGTAATGGTTCATATGTGGCAGCTTTCCCCCCAGACAGTCCTGGCTAACAGATGATCCTCTAAGGCAACATTCTACACACACACACACACAGACGCACTCCTTCATCACCTAAGAAGAGTAACCCCCACCCTGCCCCCCTAAAACCTCCAACTTTCTCTCCACAAGACTCTCCACCATGCAGACACCTTACACATCACGCAGTACTAACTAACTCTGGGACAGCCCGACCTACACCGATCAAAGTGAGCGTGTCCAGTGCACCAGAGGGCTATTCCTGTCGTAATTCTTAGTTTGTGCACGTCGTTTTTATTGCCCTCGTTCTGAGCCCTTTGTCCACCCCCTCGTCGTACTCTACAGAATCAACAAACACTTGCTCTTCTTCTCACACGTAAGACGCGAGTTCAAAAGACTTCACACATAACAGAATGTGCCCGTTCTCTTCTCTAAAATAGTCAACAAACACACACACACACGCACTGCTCTCTTCTTCGGAGCATCAATACAGCAGGAGAGGTTAGGCAAAAAGGCAGGCAGATAAGACTTGTTTTTTTCCGAATGGCATTCATATTTTTGTGTCTTTTTTTGTGTGTGTGTGTGTGTGTGTGTGTGTGTGTGTGTGTGTGTGTGTGTCATGGCCGGGGGCAGTGCTACGCAATCCTCTCTCTGGCTGGTGCGGAGCAGCAGGGTTGAAATTGAAAAGAGCATGTAAACGCTGTGGCGAGGGCCGGAGGGAGAAGGTGGGCGCTCCGCTCCCGCGTCACCGAGACACCGACCGCCCTGAACTGCAAACTATCCCGCAGCCATCACAGCTGCACGTCTCGGCCAATCCGGAACGTTCCCCGTGGGTTTCCATCAACGTTGCCACTGGATGTCCACACTAGGTGATCATGTGTTGTAGGTGGTGGACTGAACACAGTCACAGTCTCTCTCTTCTCCTGCCACCGCTGAGTCTCAATTAGTTAATCCACAGGAATGAAAGGCCAAGCAGAATGAGGTATTGTCTGCCCAAGGCGGCGGGGGACGGGGCGGAGCTGTTGTGAGGGTGGTGGGGGTTGGGGGGAGGGTGGGGTAAGAGAGGCAGGGGCAGGGGCAAAAGAGAGCCAAGGGGCAGGTCACAGGGCTGAGGACTGTGTGTACTGTACAGCCAGTCCCCCGTCGTCTCTGGCAAACAAGCCCTGACATCCAGCGCTGCCGTTCCACATGGTTAAGCCCCTCCCCCAACCACCCACCCCCCCGGCCCTCGTCCCCCATCTGTCCGTCTCTCTTTTTATGATTCACTCTCTTTCTCTCGCTCTCTTATTCTCTCACTCTACCTGCTTTTTAAGCGCAGCGGAGAGATGACAGAGGAGGTGGTAGAGGAAAAAAAACCCACTGTGCCCTGAAAACCTGTCGGCAAGATGGAGTATGGAGGTCAGGCTAAACTGCTGAGGAGGACAGGAGCGCTCCGAGGAGAGGAGAGGAGAGGAGAGTCTCTGATGGGGACGCTGCCTAAATGTCCCAAGGGCAAAAGACACTTCCATAAAACACACAGGTCAGCTCAGTATCATAGAACAACACAGTAACAATGCTAAATAAACACTCAACCTGCAGCAGATGGTTGGTCAGTCAATTGGTCGGCAGAAAAAGTCTCTTTTGTTAAACAGACCACAGTTTAACTAAGACAAGTTGTTGAGTTTTTTTTGTTTTGTTTTTTTTTTTTACAAGGAAAAAAGCTTTTTTAGAAGTGTCTTTGTGTGTGTGAGTGTCCACACAAAACACACCACGGAGCAGATCCCATCTGAAACTCTGAAAGAGACAGCAGAGGCTCCTGGAGGACACTGGTCTGGTGCGTGCCAGAAGACAGGGATGAGTCCTTCTGCTCCGTGCCATTCACTCCCACTGTGAGGCAACCATGCGCGGGCACGCAGGACACACACACCTGGGTGATCCTCCACGACCCATCCAGCCAAGATCCATATCCTGCTGCTACTTCTCCTCCTCATCTGATGGTATGGCACACCCATTCGGTCATGTCACTCCATCCCACTTCTTCCATATTAAATGGAAAAAAAACATTCCCAACACCACCACTCACTTCATCGTGACGTACACACACACACATATATAGATGGAGGAGGTCATCAGGTGCTGATGGAGGGGTGGGGGTGGTGGTGTTGCGGTAGTGGCGGTGGAGGTGGGGGTTGATCGAGGGTCACGACGAACGTTTCAGACGTCACAGGAATGGCGCATGTGCGGCGGTGGTGGAGGCCCCAGAGGTTTCTTGGTGTCCACGCTCTGGGCGCAGAGCGAGCACAGGCGCTTGAGGCCCTTGCGGAAGGCGCTGTTGGACAGGCTGTAGATGAGACAGTTGCAGAAGCTGTTACTGATGGCCAGCCAGGTGGTCAGGAAGGAGGCGCCCGCGTGGCGGTAGATGCCCGCGCTCTCCAGCAGGAAGTAGAGGATGTAGGGTAGCCAGAGCAGGTAGAAGACGCTGGTGATGCGGAAGAGCACCGTGGCGTAGCGCTTGTCCGGGCTGCCACCATTTCCGCCGCTGGTTGCCGAGGACGACGCCAGGGAGCAGGGGGTGTGACCGCCACCACCGGTGGCGGGCGGCGTGGGCTCTTGCGGGCCGTATCGGGCGCGCCGCTCGCTGATCTGCCGCGTGTGCTGCCGGCAGATGCGGAAGATGTGCGCGTAGGTGAAGCAGACGGTGAGGGTGGCGGGCGCGTAGAGCGCCGCCATGATGAACGCCGTGAACGCCGGCCGCGTCTCCCAGTGCGCGCACCACTCCACCACGTCGCCGTGGTAGCCCGGCTTGCCCCAGCCGAGGAAGGCGGGCAGGAAGACGAGCGCCGAGTAGATCCAGATGAGCACGATGCAGGCGCGCAGGCGGCACGGTGTCACCAGCGCCGCGTAGGAGAGCGGCCGCGTCACCGCCACGTAGCGCTCCACGCTCACGCACGCCAGCGACGCCATGGACACGCCCTTCAGCACCGACACCATGTAGCCGAAGGCCTTGCAGGTGAGCGCCGGGTCGAGGCCGCCCAGGTGACGTAGCAGCGAGAGGGCTGGGATCAGGCAGCTGACCCCCACCAAGAGGTCGGCGTACGCCATGGTGCGGATGAAGGAGCTCGTGCCGGGCTGCTCGAGCAGCGGCCCGCAGTGGAAGACCAGCAGCACCACCAGGTTGCCGCAGACGATGAGAGCGGTCAGCAACAGGATAACAGTCACCTCCAGCAGGCAGGTGTGGAAGAGGGCAGAGTAGCCCACGTCCAGCAGGCAGAAGGGGGCACCGCCACCGGGGATGCCATCATCACCCAAGCTGCTGTTGGAGCCATTGCCCTCCAACAGGGAGGAGTTCATGGTGTTTGGGTAGGATGGATGATGGGGGGCGGGGGCGGGGGGGGGGGATCCAGAGAGGAGGGGGGGGGGGGGTGTTTGGGGATGGAAGGGTGCAGGGGGGGGTGGGGGTGGGGAGTTGCTGAGCAGAAGGCTCAGTTCCACCCTTGGGAGGTGGAGGAGGGGGTGGGGAGGAGGGGGGGGAGCGGACACCTACACGTGGCGTCCATCGTGAGGACGAGGGGTACCTGTGCGAGAGCAACCCACTCTTTCGGTCAAGTCTTTTAATGTCCGTTCTCTTGCTCTACGTTTCCGCTTCTATTTTTCTCTCTCATCCACACACACCTCGCAGGTAGAGCTTGCGATGGATCACACACACACACACACACACACACACACACACACACACACACCGGGGTGAAGCGGAGGGCTTTAGCTCAAACCCAAATCCCCCGGCACACAATGCACTAGTCCTTCTTTCCCCAGGACGAACCGAACAGCGGAGAGAGAGGGCAGCAGAGGGAGCGAAGGAAAAGGGGAAAAACACAGAAACGACCAGCAAAACCAGCACCGCGACAGCCTGATTTACCAAGTACTCCACCTCATAGTGTGACGAAGCCAAACACACTAAAAGAAAAGGACTAAAAAAAAATTGTAGTCCAAGAGTCCAACGGTAGTCCTACAACTCCCACGATTCAGCATTCTCACAGTCAGTCGCCCGCTCCTTGATCCCCCCCCTGTGCCGCGTCGTCCTCCAGGACGACCAGAAGTGATGCGCTCGCGTCCAGTCCAGACAGAGTCTCTGTGATGAGTGCAGCCAGTGAAGAAGTCAGGTCCAGCCAGCAGCGTGGGTGTGTTCCTCTCTCTCTGTCTGTCTGTCTGTCTGTCTGTGTGTCGGTCAGAGAGGAAGAGTGTGTGTGATAGAAGATGAAGCAGTAGCGGGCGCGGGGTGATTGGCGTTTGGAGCGGAGCAGAGAGAGGGGGCTCTCCTGAGAGAGGGAGAGAGAGGTGCCCGCGTCTGGAATGGAAATGAAGGGAAAGAGGAGAGCAGCACGATGCAGAAAGAACAAGCCCTCCCTCTCTCTCTCTCCCTCTCTCTCTCCCTCCCCCTCTCTCTCCCTCCTCCTCCCTCTCTCCCCGTCTCTGCCAGGTCCTCCCTCCCTTCTCTCTCACTTTCTCTCCCTCATTCTCTCAATCTCTCTCTCCCTCTTGCTCTCTCAGTAACTCATTACCCCCCTCCCTCCCTCCCTCCCTCCCTCCGTCTCTCTCTCTCC
This sequence comes from Alosa sapidissima, assembly GCF_018492685.1. NCBI lineage: Eukaryota > Metazoa > Chordata > Actinopteri > Clupeiformes > Clupeidae > Alosa > Alosa sapidissima. The sequence continues at coordinate 16,654,943 of NC_055969.1, forward strand.
CTCTCTCCTTCCTCTCTCTGCAGCATACTTTGAGGCTCCTCCCACATCAGGTTCTGGCCAGTGAGCAGCTGCAAGAACACGAGAGTACAGAGAGGCATCCCCCTCCACACACACACACACACACACACACACACACACAGGCTTGTGCTTCTGTGCATATACCCCCCTCCCACACACACAGAAAAAGCACATGTATAGAAGCAAGCTTTTGTGTACAGTACAGACGGTGTGTGTCCGAATACGGTATATATCACAAAATCTCCTTTAAAGTCAGTCATTCTTCCTGAGATGTGGACAAAAATGTATTCTGCAATCCACTCATTCCTATTCAAATAGTCAACACTCTTTGCTCCGAAACCAAAAAAAATATATCTGCCATTCAAAACAATCATCAAAGGCTACAATAACAGACACACAAAAGCATACACACACACACACACACACACACACACACACACACACACAACAGAAAAACACACATTAGTCTCCCTCATTCTCTTCAATACTCCCATACAATTCGTATTTCCCCACAGACACAAAAAGCCTATACAGGCTCTTTGTCTCACCTAAACACATGCTCGCATCCCTCTCTCCCTTCCACACTCACACTCACGCCATCCTCTCCACTCTGCCACACTATTCTAGTGGAGGCCATTGTCCGGGACACATTCTGCGTGTATGAATATCTTATGTGGTGAGCGAGCAGAGCAGTGTTGGGCTGCACTGGGCTGCGCTGTGCTGTGTGCCCTTGATGGGAACTGCAGCACGTGAGGCAGGCAGGCAGGCAGGCAGGCAGGCGGCAGGCAGGGGACAGAATCTCTCTCTCTCTCTCGCTCGCTCGCTCTCTCACTCCCGCTAAGAGAATCCTTGTGTGCCTGCTTTTCAGCCCGCACAGCAAGAAATATGGAGAATGCCATCATCTTTTTGTCCCGGTTTTTTCTCCTCTCACACCCGCTCTATAGAAAACGACTGTGTGTGTGTGTGTGTGTGTGTGTGTGTGTGTGTGTGTGTGTGTGAGTGTGTGTGTGTGTGTGTGTGAAAACTTCTTAGCAGGAACTTTCTGAAAACACATTTCACTTTGGCAGCCTTGGACTTTCAATAGGTTAAGGAGTGAGTATGTGAGAGTGACTGTATGTATGTGTGCAGCTCAGTGTGTGTGTATGACTGTGTGCACCTTGATGCACCTGCCCCTCAGAGAACTCCGAATGTGTCTGTGTGTGTGTGTGTGTGTGTGTGTGTGTGTCTGTGTGTGTGTCTGTGTATGTGTGTGTCTGTGTTTGTGTGTGTCTGTGTTTGTGTGTGTCATTCACTCACACACACACAAATCCAAACTGTTTGTTAAATCCACAGCATACTTCTCTGCCTCTGCTTAAACCTAAACTGGTCCAGAGTCTAATCCCCAACCTTTAACCCAAGACTCCCATATCCTCTTCATGTGCTAGACCCGACACAGACTATTCTTTTAACCACTACCTACCAGTCTGCCAAGCGGACTTGACCCACGTGAACAAGGCTACACACACAGACATGCACACAAAAACACAACTGGAAACACCCAAACATCTCTTTTTTTTTTTGGCTGAACAGAGAGACAGACACACAGACACTCAAAAACACACATACAAACACGCAACATTCCTTTTAACTGGAACCAGGTACAAACAACACACACACAGAACCCCACAACCCTAACCGCATAAACACACACCTACACCTTCTGACTGGAAACCCCCACACAAATCAAACACCCACTCACCCATCCCTCCGTTTGGCTAACAGACACACACATACACACACTCTTGCTCTCGCTCTCTCTCTCTTTGTCACACACACACTCTCTCTCTCACTCTCACACACACACACACACACACACACACACACACACACACACACACACACACACACACACACACACCCCATTCTCTCCCCTTGGCTGGAGACACATTCCCCTGCCTTCACGCACCTCCTCAGCCTGCCACACGAGGGGCTAAAAATAGATGCGGCTGAAAGGTGGGGAGCGGACAACACCAAACTCATCCATTAGACAGACAGAAGAGAAGGGGAGGGAGGAAGATAGATAGAGAGAGAGAGAGAGAGAGAGAGAGAGAGAGGGAAGAGGGAGAAAAAGGTGTCCAACAGGGGAAGAAGGGAGCAGGAAAGGGAGGGGGAGAGGTGGAGATGAGAGGAAGAATGGGGGAGCAGAAATTTAGGGAAGAGATGCAAGGAGGTGGTAGATAGGGGTGGAGGGTAGGAGGAAGGAAGGAGAGAGAGAGAGAGAGAGAGGTAGAGAAGGAGGAAGCGTTCTTTCAGTCCCCCAGACAATCGGGGGACGAATACCACATCTGCACGCATAGAAATCCTCCTGAGCCCAGTCCAATTATCACCAAGTCTGCAGAGACATGCGCACACACACTCTCTTGCACACACACACTCTCTCTCACACACACACACACCTGGGTACAGCCACCTGACACACACTCTAATACACGAGACACCACACACACATTCACACACACTCTCCCTAACTCTGGCATACACAGACAAAGTTTCCGACAGTCAAATTGGAATTCTGATCACCTCAGTTGTGAGTGTGAGTCCAGTGTGTGTGTGTGTGTGTGTGAGTGTGTGTGTGTCCATCCAATCACACACTGTGTCTATGGTGCAGTGACTCAGCGAGACAGCTGATTGGCTGAGGATATAGCAGGAAGCAACCGCAAAGGGCAAAAAGGTCTCTCTAGGGGGGTGATGTCAGACCACCTACACAGACATCTCTACCCCCCACCCCACTGTCACTGCATAGTACATCTGTGTAACTGACCTTTGTCCACACACACACAGAAACACATATCATTAACAAGATCACACAGCACACATGTACACACAAACACACCCACATCGGAGTGGCTCTCACTGGACAGTCACATGATTCAAACACAACAGGGAATAGAAATGTGTTCTGACGTTGATTTTAGCATGGCGGCCCACCACGGCAAAATTAATGCCGCCATGGCAGACACACAATTTAGTTGCAGTTGCCTATTAAATAATCAAAGCATTTCCCATATCATAGCCTATTAGCTCGCAACAACAGCGAAAATTAAACCTGGAGAGTGGATGTCTCTCCGCGGAGACTCCGCTGTTACATTAGATGCACACTCAATTGCGATTCAATGCAGGAAAAGAGCAAAGACTACAGTGTTTCCCATACATTGACTAATCTGTGGCGGGGCGCCACGAAATAAAAATCGGCCGCCACAGATTAATATTCTATGTTTATTTAATTTAATTTAAATTAAATATAAGATCAAATCCTTGCATTGCCATTGAGCTGCGCTTTTTACGCACGCAGCCTTTTCTTGCCCCGCCCCTCTCTCTCTCGTAGCCCGCTGCCCCTCCTCTGCATGTGCATTTAACAAAATATTCACGATTGTTGAAGGATTGTTGTTGCCACATAGAAGCATTGCATAGAAGACGTCTGGCTAAATTGCTATTAAATCCGCTTAGCATCTTAACCATACTGCGCAAATTTGTTCAAAACTGCTGCATTGAAGTGAACTCTGCTAAGGTCTTATCACAACATAGTAGGCTACATTGAAGAGACTAAACTAATAGTCTGTAATACTGTTTGGATGTCGAATTTAGCATGCTTAGCCTACTTACAGCTGCTTGTCAATTTCGTTGAAGGGCTCATTTTATTGACTCTGACACTAAATGTTTGCAAAATCCCGATGTAAATGGGAAAGTGTTTTCCAAAATTCAAAAGTGCTTGTCCCAAGGAGAAGTATGAACCTTTATTTTAACTATGTAGAAAACGTTATGAAGAGGGAGGAAGAGGAAGGGAGAAACACTATTAGGCTGAGGCATGCTGGACAGAAAGCACCAAGTCAAAGGTGTTGAAGAGAGAGCAAGAGAGAGTGAGAGAGAGGGGGGAGAGGAGGAAGAGAGAGTGAGAGAGATGGGGGACAGGAGGAAGAGAGAGTGAGAGAGAGATGGGGGACAGGAGGAAGAGAGAGTGAGAGACAGAGATGGGGGAGAGAAAGAAGAGGGTGTGAGAGGGGAGGAGAGGAGGAAGAGGAGGGGAGAGTGCGGATGAGCGCGAGGGAGAAACAGACGGGGCATTGTAGGAGCCGTTTGTTTTTCTTCACCACGTGAAGCCAGTCAGGGTGTGTGTGTGTGTGTGTGTGTGTGTGTGTGTGTGTGTGTGTGTGTGTGTGTGTGTGATGCATCAGTGGCGGGCTGCTGTTTGACCTCAGGAGCTGTGTTTATGGACAAGGAGCTCGGACACATCTGGTGAAGGTATGGGCAGAAGAAGAACCCATACACACAGTCCAAATGAGTGTGGTGTGTGTGTGTTAAGGTGTCTAGACAAACAGTTGGTCCATCACCTGAGCAGCCAGACACTCACACACACAAACATGGAAAACACAAAGACATACAAACACCATGTCTAGTCAGAGAAAGAGACATACAGTACTAGAACAAGAGAGAAAGAGAGAGAGAGAGAGAGAGAGAGAGAGAAAGAAAGAAAGAAAGAGAGAAAGAGAGTACGACTGGCATGTAGGGTTTATACTTCCGTAATTTATTAGTGTGTGTGCATGGCATTCTTTGACAAGTCTCCAGGTGCATGCCTCTGTCTGCGTGTCTGTAACATTCCCAGAAAAAGGTTGGAGTTATATCCGAGCACAGAGTTAACAATGACTCCCTCGACTAATTTACAATTTACGGGACGAGGCTGTTCCTCGCCACAGGAATCTAAACACGACCGTGATGCCACAACTTACTCTCCCACCCCCCCCCTTTACTGGAAGCATAACAAAGCCATCAGTCCTGTCGTCACCCCCTCCTTGACACATTAACACCATAGGCCATAAGAATTTAATAGCGGCGGTTACGAAATGTCACTTCCAATGGCCGTTAATGGCAAGCGACACACTTCGATGTGTGACAGCTACTTCATATCAGTGCATTGGGCCGCACTGAGCTTGTGTCACCTCGCCGCCAGACTATGATGTACCACTTGCTGAGTTAATAGGTGAGCGCGGGGGGAGCTTTACGGCAGGTAATGGCTAATGGCAGTGATCGGGTCATGGAGATCATGATGCCGTAACATAAGAGGATCGCTACAGGAGAGGGAGAGGTCATGGGGACTTGACCCTGGGACAGCTCTGAAATGGACCAGCGACACTACACTAATTTCCTGTGTATTAGCCGCATTGTGTATAAGCCGCAGGACAATGTTTTATGCAAGTTAAAAGAAACAAAACCATATTAATACCATATTAACTGCCTCACAGCTGAAAAAATGTTGTATAAGCTGCAGCTAATAGTTGGGAAATTACGGGAAATTCAATAGCTTTAAAATCACCACAGCTGAAAACAATAAATAGGAATTAGAACTGATGTCTAAATCTGGACTACCAGATAAAAAGGCGCCAATGTCCCGAGGTCATTATAGTTCAGGTCAGTATAGTTATAGAGCAAGTACCGTATTTTCCAGACTATAAGTCGCACCGGAGTATAAGTCGCATCAGTCAAAAAATGTCATGAAGAGGAAAAAACCATATATATAAATATATATATGTTGCACCTGAGTCGCAGGACCAGCCAAACTATGAAAAAAAGTGTGATTTATAGTCCGGAAAATACGGTAAATATGTAACACGTCAGCGGCACTCGAGCCAATGTCTCAATTTAGAACACTGTACCGGAGAGAGACAGCGCGCTCAGATATTAACTACAGTCGGACTCCAATAAATACAATGTTGTACACATTGTAGGGCACGGGTGGCGGAGGGCATAGAACATTGCCTTTGACATCCACCTGATCTAGATCGTTAAAGCTACTGTCAGTCACAGAGACAGGATGGGTTCATTATGCAACAGCTAAGAATGTTCACAAAGAGGAATATGCTCTGCACTTTGAGTGACCGGAATTCTATTAAAATGCTGGAAACCTCATGGCACTGGGCAGGAGCCAAGTACATGATTGGTACATAAATGGGCAGGGCCTCCCAAAGAATAGTGGTGTAAAACACACCAGTGGAGAGGAACCAAACCTGTTATCATTTCACGGTGTGAGTGTGTGTGTGTGTGTGTGTGTGTGTGTGTGTGTGTGTGTGTGTCCATCCTTGCTGTTCTGCTGCTGGCACCGGTGCACAATAGTGAAAGCGTCGCCATTTGCTGAATAGCCGTCGATGTCTATTTGCACTCCATAATAACTGCTGGTGAAGCGGAGAGTTCAGAAAAGGCCTGACTGCAAGGATATCATTAGTCTCACGCTTTTCCCCTGCCAACAGAAGCCAGGGACTCGCTCCTCAATGGCAAAAACCCCCAAATAGATTGTGGGTCATTCAATGCTGCCATTCAATTAGACACAATGGCTGCACTGCTCGGGACATGATTACTTGACAAAGTTGTGTCCCCTTCACAGGCGCACACGCACACACACACACAC
>NC_055969.1:16671396-16696396 GCF_018492685.1 Alosa sapidissima
TGCAAGCGTTGGAAAGGAATCCCAATCGTGAGTCACCAGATTCTATTCACTTTGTGAAAGAGTTTAGATTTTCCAGGTTACTGATTTTGGCCAGGTCAAACAAAAATGCTAATGTTTCAGCCAGATGGCCTTCACAACATGCCTTTGTTTGTTTGTTTGTTTGTTTGTTTGTTTGTTTGCTGTTTGTTGTACACAGTTATACATTTTTTTGTTTGTTTTTTTAATGCTGGCATAAACTCTATTCGCAGTAGTTCTGTTCACTGTGAAAATAAACTTACATGTATCATGATGCATTTGAGTTCTTACCCTGTTACGAATTTTTCCTTTGTGAGTCCCAAGAGTTGTCAAAATCAATACGTTTAAGAACCCAGACACAAAACACTTAGCTGCTGCTCAAACACATCCCTTTTTAACACTCCCACACCTACCACAATACTGTGCTTGTTCTGGAATAGCTCAACTTGTCAATATCATTTTTTGGTGTGGGGGGGGGGTGGGGGGGGGTTCAACCCTTAGGAATGGGCATATCAATATGACATAAAAATGTATACTTCCAATCCCTACATTCCAAACTACATTCTGAGGTATTTCAGTGAATAATATCTTCTACATTTGCAGTAAATGTATTCATTTAGTTTTATCCAAAGTGACTTATATAGAGCAACTCTGAGTTAAATGCCTTGCTCAAGGGCACAACGGTGGAAGCCGGGAATTGACAAAAATAAAAATGAATGCAACTATATCGGGGCATATCCGTTTGGACAATGAAGTGTGCAAACAAGACCTCCATACACATTGAAAAGATCCAGTATATTTGAAGTATTCTGGAGTCCATCATTTTTCTCCATCGCCCTTGCCACTAAACAGACATGTCGCACAACTGCAATCAATCCAGCCATCCATCCATCTAGCCAGGGTTCCTACACATTTTCCATTTCAAAATTCCATACTTTTTCCATGCTCAAATTTCCAAACTTCTCGGTAGATCATATTCTCGACATTGCGGCCAAATCTGGTTTGGGATAACTCGGTGAAAACAAAGGTATGGACAACTGAAGTGAATTAAAAAATGACGCTTAATATTCGTCCATTTAGCTGGGTCATTTTTATTTGTATCTTAGTTGTATCATAGTTGTATCTTGACGATGGGGACTGACAGTTAAGCTACACAACAGTAGGAATGGTTCATTATGACCTGAGTGAAGTGATTAGTACTGCAAATGCAATAGTCTGGAAACACAAATATTTCTCCATACCCTTGTTTCTTTTTTCCATACATATCCAGACCTGGAAATTACTCAAATCAAATTCCATACTTTTCCAGTTTTTCCATACTGCGTAGGAACCCTGTCTATCTATCCGGCCGTCACATTTCCATTGCAAAGCTGAACAGCACAGCACCGTCTACAGTACTGCAAAGCTGAATAGTACAGCACAGTCTAGAGCACTGCCTACCTCTGCCAAGTGCTGATTCCCCTGAAGAACACAAACTGTGATTCTCGTGTGATTCACACATGAGAGTCATTTCTCAATGGAAATACCAGAATACCTTTCTTTTTTTTTTATCAAATCTAACCTTATCATATCTTAACAAGCTTATCCTCGTGGAGCATCATATCACATGTGCATATTGCTGTAAATCGAAAGATTAATTGACCATGTGACAGGACATGACCTGGACGACACCCCAGTGCGCACTGTGTGACGAATCCACATGCCAAAGAGTGTAAACAGCCTCATCAACCTTTCCACGGAGAGCAGATGGAAATTAGCAAGCTGGATACATTTACATGAATACAGTATGATGTTCGTATTAAAGAGGGCATTAGAGATTCTGAGCAAAAACACTTTTTTATTCTCAGATTCAGCGATTATACAGTATTTTCCCAATCCACTAGCTGTCAATTCTGTGTAGAGGACAAAAGCCTGACATAACAAATGCATATCACCATAACGCTGCACCCAAAAGGTAGCATTTTCCTTCCTTCATTTCATTGATTCATTCATTACTGACATTAAATAGCACATAGGAGTGTGTCTGTTACCACAAAATTAAATATCAAAATTTCGCTCGGGATGAATAAAGTATCTATCTATCTATCTGTCGATCTGTCTAACACGTGAGGCCTGTTTTTACTGAACAGACCCCTTGTGATTCCACCACTGCCGAGAGATAGCCAATAGTACAAAACTAATTTAGTGGTACTGTACTATATATTGCGCATAAAGCCAGGGGTGCACTCAAAATCGGTTAACAAGGTCGTGGCAATTACTTTGGTTCTCGCCATCTTGTTTAAACAGTTTAAAGCAAACAATTGACATCTATAAGTTTAAAGAAAACACATCCGTGTCTGCCTTTAGGCTCAACATACCACTTATGGGGCAGCCGTGGCACGGCTGAAGTACCCTTGAGCAAGGCACCTAACCCCTCACTGCTCCCCGAGCGCCGCTGTTGTTGCAGGCAGCTTACTGCGCCAGGATTAGTGTGTGTTCACTGTGTGCTGAGTGTGTTTCACTAATTCACGGATTGGGATAAATGCAGAGACCAAATTTCCCCTCACAGGATCAAAAGAGTATATATACTTATACTTATATACTTATGTTGCTTCATAGTACTAGTGCAGTGCCCGTTCAAACATACCATTCCTGAAGAAAACCCGTAGCTCAATTACATGCCCGAGCCTATCGCTCGTTTCAATTTGGGACCTTGCTGTCGGAATTGTCGTTTGTTTAGTCAAAGTCTCAAGTCCAAAGTAGCCTGGGCTATTGGAAGCGTCAGTTTATTGCACATACTTTTATTTTGAGTGGTCACTACATACCCGTGTTTGTTGGCGTGTTGTTGCAAAATCTGCGTAATCATTTTATGCAAGCAAACTGCATACAGGGAGTCTTTATTGTTGAGGTCAGACATGATAATCATCTTGCATCTTAACCCACAAGCGGTTCCCGAGTAATCCGTTTTTTAAATTGCGACTGACTATCATCAAAGTTAGACCTAGCTAGCAACTGTCAGTACACAATCCATGGGGTGGAGCTCCCCTGAAACTGGTCCCCTTGGAAACAGTGCAGAGCAGCGATAAACGTCCTACGTAAATAAGCATATTTTGAAATATGTGTTCAAAAATCTTCAAAATCGAGAGTGCACACCTTTGTGCCACGCGCGAGCCACATACGAAATCTTAGGTCAGTCTGACAAACGGTCAGCGAGATATGCGTGCCACAGACACACGCACACAGACGCTTCTTGCTTTATAGATAGATTATACTATTATGTATAATGTTTATGTTCTAGTGGGGTATACTGTTTACCCAACTGAAACATAAGCACCATCACAGCCTCTGGATCCACGGCACACAGAAGCAGCTGTAAAGACGGCAGAAGTGGGCACATGAAAATGGCCGCTCTGACCCCAGGCCTCAGTGGACTCCTGCGACCCCTTCTCACTGGCGCACAAAGAACAACAGCAACAACAACAGCAACCAGGGAAGCAAACAACATTGACCACAGCAGTGAATAGACAACAACCCAAGTGGAGCAAAGCGCTTGGCCACGCGGCGACTACGAGACCTTTCCAGCGCCGCCGCAGGACACGGCTGTTCCAGCAGCCGCTCCGCTGACGCCACCGTGGCATTCTGCGCAAAATATAAAATGCCCACCGACCGACCTCCTGCGGGCTGTACCCCCTTATTGCCATGGTAACGCGCCACCGTGGTGGAACAAACAGAAAAAACACAGGGGGTTGAGAGGGGTCTGTAAAATGTGCCTGGGGGGGGCACAAGGTGTGTGTGTGTGTGTGTGTGTGTGTGTGTGAGGGGTAAAGGAACATTGGAATTTATGTACCTACTGTGGAGAGTACCAAGGGAACACAAAGAGCCCTCTCTTTCTCTGTCTTTCGCTCTGTCTTTTCTTCCACAACCCTGTGACCAGCATCAAGTCAAGCTTGCTGACTCAATTATACCACACTGTACCAGGAAAAAAACAGGCGAGATGGGGAGAAGAAGAGAGGCAGGAATGTGTGATCAAGCCTCAGGAGAATTAGACAGAGAGAGAGAGAGAGAGAGAGAGAGAGAGAAGAAAGAAAGAAAGAAAGAAAGAAAGAAAGAAAGAGAGAGAGAGAGAGAGAGAGAGAGGGAGAGGGAGAGGGAGAGGGAGAGAGAGAGATGACAGTAGGAGCGGGGGAGAATGAAGACATTCAGCGAAAGGTGACAAAAACCAAAGGACACAGAGAGTCAGAGAGCGAAGTGGAGAGAGCCTGATAGGCTGAGACAGAAAGACAGACTCTAGAGTAAATAAAGTAGAAATGAGAAAAAGGAACGAAAGGGTGAAAGATGAATATGAGGAGACAGAAAGAGACAGATAGAGTCCGAGTGTGATACGGTTGAGTGAAAGAGAACGTAAAACTGCGCAGGGAACATCTGAGAGAGCAGATGTCTAGTATAATATCAGTTGTCATGCAGGCACTTCTAAACCACTTCATTGTTTTCACTTGATGACTTCATCAAGCATGGAAACCATTCTGTTGTTGTGGTTGTCAGTACGCCCAAATCTGCGTTTATCCTTTTTGGAAAACGAAGGTCCAAGAAAACCCGGTTCACCTCCCCTGACCTCTCGTGCTTTGAGAAGGGAGATTCAACCTGGGGGCTGTTTCCGGAACGCTATGGAAAGATCCAGCGTGACCTAAGCACTGCCAAAGCCTCTGGCTCTGGACTATAACTATTGCGTGTTTCTCTTGTCCAATGTTTAATTATTGGTGTGTTGTGTTTACATGTTGATTGCAAAGGTTATGCAACGTGTGGTATTTTCCTCCCTGATAAAGACTGGGTGGGGGTGGGGGGGGGGGTGGAAGAGGAGAGGGGGCCGCGGAAAAGGACAACAAAGCAGTGCTTTCAGAGTGATGTAAGAGGATGCTGAGTTCTCCTTCAGGGCTGTTGGACCAGCTGGGTGGTTCATCTGGCCTCAGACACTACTCACAGCAGATGAACGAGAAAAGCTTTGTTGAGAGGAAATACACTCGTGGTCTGGGCAACACTTGGCTTTTACCATGGACCGGATTTAACAAAGACTACATAACTGCCCGTTAAAACCTTGACAATATCCAAAAAAAACAAAACAACAATATCCACAATAATGGCAAACTAGGTGAGGCTCTGAAGGGCAAATAGTGTCTCATCATCTCAACACAATTAGGGTTGAGCCAGGTCCTGAGTACCCAGACTGCCGAGCATCACAGCTCACTGACACACTGAGACAAAACACACTGAGTCGTGTGTGTGAGGTGTGTGTGTGTGTGTGTGTGTTGAATGTGTTGGTATGTGTTTCGTGTGTGTGTGTGTGTGGGGGGGGGGGGGGTTGATTGTTGATTGCTTCAGCCACATCTGAGATACACCTGAGCTGCAGCTGAATGGTGTGGGTGAGCTAACGAGCGACTAACGAAGGTAATGGAACATGACAGCGAAGATGCTCCGGCTGAGTATGACTGGGAGAACATCATGGCTCCGAGGAACGCGGGGGAGAGGGGGGGGATGTGGAAGACGAGGGGAGAAAAAAATCCAGATGTGGCAACCAAATTTACAGTACCTCTCCCTCTCATAAACACAGGCACACACACACACACACAGGCACACACAAGCACACACATCACCTCATTGTGTCACAGGAGTTCAGGCACCAGCCAGTAAGATCCTGTAATTACATTTTTCTGCTTTTTAATTGAATTAATCTCGAGGTTTTGATTAAGAACAATGAGCGAGTAATGGGAGGGGGAAATTATCTTAATAAGGCCCTATTTCTGGATCAGACCCCCCCCTCCACACACACACACACACACACACACACACACACACACACACAACACATGCACACATATGCACAACCACACACTACATACACACACTCCTCCCCCTGCTTCCAAAGATTAAAATATCTATCTAATTTCCCAACCATGAATTACAAATTAGCAGGAAGTCGGTGCTTGTGTGTGTGTGTGTATGTATATGTGTGCATGTGTGTGTGTGCGGCTGTGCGCCCATGTGCATATGCATGTGTCCATCTGTGTGTACGTGTGAGTGTGTGTGTGTGTGTGTGTGTGTGTGTGTGTGTGTGTGTGTGTGTGTGTAAAAATGTTCATCTGTTAGCGCGCCCACAGGAACAGAAGGAAACAGAAATATCAAAGACAATTCCGTGGGCGAGGACTGCGGGGACTATTTCTGTGTCACTTCTCGAGCTCTACTGTCTCTTCATTCCGACAGCTGCTTGTTCAGGGAGAGAGAGACACGGTACAGAAAGAGAATCTCCCACATGCCAGCACTCATTAAAAATCACAAGCTCAACCCAGGGATGACTAGGGCGGAAAATCCGCTTTCTGTACATACACTGGCAGCAGCCCAATTTAGAAGAATAAAAACTTAAAGCGATGGCTCGGAGTAATTTCACTCTAGGGTCCTTTGCACCATGACCCCGAGCCAAACACCCTCCCAGAACCTGTTTTCCCTTGGTCGAACCCTGGTCGAGTAGCGCTGTCAGAAACGTATGACTTTCTGCAGGTGCTAATGGAACCAACTTAGTATCTCGTAAATTACCCCACTAATAATTCCCAGAATGGTTCGAAACTTCTACAGTAGTACAACTATGTTCTTTACTCATAAAACGAGGCATTGAAAAGTACACCAGGAGTTTATTTAAATAACACTTGCCTGAATACTTTCTAATTTGAATAAAACTTGCGCGATAGCTATGCTCATCTCATCTGTGGATGCCGTCATGTTGTTCGTTGCGTCACACCTAAACCCGCCTCAAAACCAACGCTGATTGGCCGTTCGTTTGGTGAACTGCTCCAAATTTTCTCTATCGGAAAGTTGCCAGACTGATCTGCGAATGAAAACCTGAAGCTCGCGAGATCAGGATGGTCTCACAAGGCTAGTTTGGCTCGGGGTCATGGTTGTGTTTTGTTGTTTGCTTTGTATGGTTGTTTGCTTGTTTGTTTTGATTACAGTTAATTTCATATTTGTACCTTTGTTGTAGGCGAGTAGCTAATGGAGAATGTAGACAAGCTAGATAACTGTACCATGAGACAACAGATTACATTGATGATAACACAGTTTGTGCATCAGTGGGCCATGTGCTTTTTGTTGACGCAAACGAAAATCAGACCCTTGTTTGGGCCTCAGGGTTAGCAGGTCCTAGCAAACCACGCACATGACAGGCGGGTGATGTATGTACTTTGGAGAACACATGTTCTGCTGCCGGGGATGGAGAGACAGACGGGGGGAAAGAAAAGTGAAAAACGCTCACCATTTCGACAGCAGATCTCCCCACGTCTCCAGGATCTTCTCAGCGCACTCCTTAGACACGTCCCCAGAGCCACTCAAAAGGGGCTCGTCGTTATCTATGATGAGAGCGAGAGAGAAAGGGGGGGGGGGGGGGTGCAGACAGAGAAAGAGAAAGGGTTACTTTAAAATGTAAAAAGCTTTTAACAAGAATCTATATAGTAGAATCAGAATAGTAGTCGATTTGTCCAATACCAGGGAGCCAGATGCTTCACCTGCCTCTAGACCTTTTAGTAATTTTCATTTGCCCTAGTGTGGCACACACACGCACACACACACCCACACACCCTACCCCACCTGCCCCCCCCCCCCCAACACACACACACACACACCCTACCCAACCTGCCCCCCCTCAAACACACACACACACAAACTCTCTCTCACTCACCTTCCTCCTCCTCATCCTCAGGCGGGGAGGGCACATTGGCGGCGTGCGAGGCGGACTGCGGGAGGTTGGGCGTGGCCGTGGTCTTCCTGCGCTCCCTCTCGGACTCGCTCTCCAGGCTCACCACCTCATACAGCGTGTCTGTGTTGCTCTTCCGCTCCTTACGCTCCAGCTGGACACACACACACACACACGCACGCACACACACGCGACCAGACATACACACGACACCACGGGGACACAAAGCTACGGTCAGTTCTAGAATAGCTCAAGTGGTAGACCGAATGCTGGGGAAAGGTGCTGACAACAGGCGACCAGCATAGGTGCGTGGGTTAAATACCTAAGGGCAAAAGTATACTTCTGCAGACATGGCTTTATCCAATGTGGACATGGAGGCGATCGAAGTATAATCGTTTTTCTGCTGTTGCGGACTCGTCAACGCAAGGTAAAATGGACAAGACCATATATATATATATATATATATATATATATATATATATATATATATATATATATATATATAGAGAGAGAGAGAGAGAGAGAGAGAGAGCTTTGATGCTGCACACGTTCTGTTCAAACTGTGCAGACCATGGCTGCAAAAGTATACTTTCAGCTTAAGTGTTTTCAAAGTGTCTACTAAATTAATACAAGTAAAAATGCCGTGATAACTTTGATACTTTTCATTTTAGAAAAGGAGCTCTGTCCATTACCTAAAGTTAGCTTTGTTTTTTAAAAATCAAGGCTTAACCGGAAGCACAGATGCTCCAGGAAACACAGACGTCTGCCAAGCCATGCAGTGACTGATTTGACTGAAGTTGACCGTGTGCACCTGTGCCAATGGCATGAGCGCTAAGACTAACTCTGAATGGTGATATTCTAGCACGGCTGTGAGGCATTTCCATTTCCATTTACCTTTAGGGAAATTAAACTCTGCCTCACATGGATCAGTCCACACAGATAATCACAAAACCTTCCCAGAAATAATGGCAGGCAATCACATCTAAGGAGCTCAGGAAATGTGTAAGTCATTGTTTAGGAATTACAGATTTTCTTGAGAACCCGTAGGTTGGGACTGACGTTTCACTTGGTCATTGGACGTCCAAAAGAACTGTTTAATGTTGTTAAAATACTGCCTTATATGAATGCTGTAGACACTCCCGAAAACTCATATCTGGACAGGTAACTGACAGGTAACTGACAATCGGTCAAGCCAGGTCTGATTCCCGCCGTTGTGAGTCAGTGTCACTTTGGATAGAAGGGTCTGCCAAATATCGGTCAACTTTAACTTTAACAACAAATTTCAAAGACCTGGACTGGTCACACCACCTTTGAATGTTTGTAATAATATTGGGCTTCATTTTTTCAACTGAAATCTCTGTCGTGACCTTTCTGCATGTGTGTCATATGTGGACAGGTAAGGTCAGTTCAGGTGTTGACAGGTGCTTCTGCTCACCTGTTTGAGCTTCAGGTAGTAGGTCTCAGTGTAGGAGCGCTTGCTGAAGGGCCAGAAAAGCCTCTCGCTGGGCGAGCACACCCTCACCCGCGTCTCTAGGAGGAAACGCACCGGCTCCTCCACCTCTGTGATCACCAGGTCCACCGCCGTCGTCATGTACATGAACTTATCTACTCACACACAGACACAGACACATACATTTACACGCAAGCACGCACGCACGCACACACACATTCATTTGTCTATATCTATTGGACGTACACAAACATCAATTATTGCAGGGGCCTGGAGACCAGTCATAAATCTGCATCTAAACATAACTGCATGTTTTATTTGACCCGTACGTTTGAGGCTAAACTCACATTCTCAGGAATGGTCTGTGAGGCTTTCCAGGAAAGGGACAGCACGTGATCACAAATCTGGCCACAAATCATGCTTAGCGACTGATTTTAAATATGCATTGAACGTATTGATGGGCTACAATGACAGACCAAGACGCACCTCATATGTTGAACTATAGATTCACAATCATAAGCGAGATAAACAAACTAAAATGTCTTACTTTAACTAATTTTGACCGATTTTTCTACAAAATGATTCAGAAATAATTTTTTTGAAAGTATATATACTCTTTTGATCCCGTGAGGGAAATTTGGTCTCTGCATTTATCCCAATCCGTGAATTAGTGAAACACACTGCACACAGTGAACACACAGTGAGGTGAAGCACACACTAATCCCAGCGCAGTGAGCTGCCTGCAACAACTCAGTCAAGTGCTCAAGGGCACTTCAGCCATGCCTACTGGTAGGGGGTTCGAACCGTCAACCCTCCGGTTACAAGTCCGAAGCGCTAACCAGTAGGCCACGGCTGCCCCACTCCTGGGTAGTACTGTAAAACTGTGCACAAACCTTTGGGTGTCTCCTCATTGACAGCCTGAAACTGAGGAGTGTTTGGGTTCCAGCTCCCCGTTATGATGTAGGACTTCCCATCTGAGCTCTTCCCCATTGATTCCTACAGAGGAGGAGAGGGGAGAAGAGGAAAAGAGAAAAGAGGAGAGGAGGGGAGAGGTGAGGTGAGGTGAGGAGAGAAGAGGAGAGGAGAGGAAAGGAGAGATAGGGGAGGAAAAGAGAGGAGAGGAGAAGAGAGGAGAAGAGAGGAGAGAAGAGGAGACAAGGGGTGAGAAGGGGTAAGGTGAGGAGAGGAGAGGAGAGGAAAAGAGAAGAGGTGAGGAGAGGAAAGTGAGGAGAGGAGAGGAGAAGAGACGAAGAGAGGAGAGACGGGGTGAGAGAGGTTAGGTGGGCAAGAAAAGGCAGAAGAGAGGAGATGTGATAGACGAGCAAGAGAAGGTGAGAAGGATGAAGGTGAGAAGAGACAAAAAGAAAAGAGGAATGAAAGACAACAATGAGCGGAGTAGAGGACAGAGCAGAAATGGACAGAGAGAAAAGGAGAGAACGGATAGGAGATAAGAATTAGCAAAAAAATACAAGAGAAAACTGAGGAATGCGGGTAAAAATAGATGCATGCAGCTGATGGACGTCAGCAAATGACCAAAACAGGAAATGTGGAATGCATCCAACCACCCACCAGGTCGAGCAGGTGCATGTCGCTGTTCTTCACATTCTTGCCTGGACTCAACAACAGGCCAAAACACCTGGAACACAGATAAAAAAAAAATGTGTGGAATGAGAAGCAATCCCACACACACATACACATACACACAGATAGACAGATTCTCCCCCCCCCCCCCCCACCCCCACCCACCCACACACACACTACACAGTCCAAGCAAAGCAAAGCGATTCCAAAACAATGATACCCAAAACGGAGAATGAGCAGGCTCCCGATGGAAAGCCAAGCCATCAATCATCACCTCATGGGCCGGCATGGGACACTTAAGCTCGGAAGCAGACGGACATTAACCAGCAGCCATATATCAATTATAACAGAATTATGGCACTGTTATGAGCAGCTAAAGGATGTTTGGGCCCAAAAATCCCTCCTTCGCGGCCCGCTGGAGATGGAAAACTGTACGGGGGGGGGGGGGGGGGGCTGGGAGGGCATTCCAGGTTGACATGGGTGGGATGGGGTGGGGTGGGGTGGGGTGCGGATTTTGTGAGCGTTTTGTACCTCTCAATGGCCAGCTCTTTGTTGGACGTCTGCTGCACGTAGATGACGATCTTCTTGTCCATGCCTGGGCGCAGCTTGAAGCTCTGCCTGTCCTTGTCTTTGGATACGGCACTGTGAGGGCGTAAAAAGGAGGATGGAAGTTACACACACAGCCACACACACAGCGCTGTACTTTTTCTGACCTCCTTCTGGCCAGCAGTAACCCAAGCAGAGCTGTGAGACGTACGACCTCGAGTGTATACGTGCTGTCTGAGAGTAGCCCCGTTACAGTACACAGCAGGAGATTTACATAGGGGCCTCAGCAGAAACATCTCCACACTGCAAACCTACAGAATGCAGCCACCCACACACCCACACACACACACACACACACACACACACCAAAGCAAGCCCATTTCTGGACAGTCTTCCAAAACAAAACTAAGTGTGGGTCTGGCTGTCTCTTTTTCACTTGCACACACTTCCTCAACGTAAAGACGTGGAGGTCCAAACACCTTTCAGACTTCCGCTGATTTACGAGCGACTGCCATCTGCTTCGAGAGAGGCCACGGCCACGAGACCAAACGTCCAGACAGACACAGGGGACAAGTGCTGTGCTGTTTACGCATGAAGTGCACTCCACTGGGTGCAATAGACATACTGTACGCATGAGGAGAAGAGAAGAGTGTGATGAGGGAGAGTGGAGGAATCAAGTGGAGAGAAGAGAGGAGAGGAGAAGAGAGGTGGGAAGAGGAGAGAAGAGAAGAGAGGAGAGGAGAAGAGAGGTGGGAAGAGGAGAGAAGAGAAGAGAGGAGAGGAGAAGAGAGGTGGGAAGAGGAGAGAAGAGAAGAGAGGAGAGGAGAAGAGAGGTGGGAAGAGGAGAGAAGAGAAGAGAGGAGAGAAGAACCAGGGAGAAGTGAAGATGAAATCAAATTCATTTAAAATGGGAGGAATAGCATGGGCAGCCGTGGCCTTTGTGGGCAGCCGTGGCCTACTAGTTAGCGCTTCGGACTTGTAACCGGAGGGTTGCCGGTTCGAACCCCGACCAGTAGGCATGGCTGAAGTGCCCTTGAGCAAGGCACCTAACCCCTCACTGCTCCCCGAGCGCCGCTGTTGTTGCAGGCAGCTCACTGCGCCGGGATTAGTGTGTGCTTCACCTCACTGTGTGTTCACTGTGTGCAGTGTGTTTCACTAATTCACGGATTGGGATAAATGCAGAGACCAAATTTCCCCTCACGGGATCAAAAGAGTATTTATACTTATACCGATTAAAGTAGGAGGGAATGACGAGAAAGTGACACAGTGAGGAGCAAAATAAACACGAAAGGGGAAAGGAGATGATGGCACCAGGAGGCGAGAGGTGATGAGACAAAAACCAGAGGAGAGGAGAGGAGAGGAGAGGAGAGGGAAGAGGAGAGGAGAGGATAGGAGAGGAGAGGAGAGAAGAGGTGTGCAAAGGGTAGCCTGGGAAAGGAGAGGAGACGTGTCATACTGCACACAAATGGCCACCACACACAGAGGCCCTTCGTCCGCTCGGCTAGCAGAGCTGCGAGGCACATCTACAGGTCCTACCGTCTAACAACATGACTCCTACATGACCAGTCAAACTATCTGGAACCTTCCGTCCAAAAACAAAGGCCTGCCTTTCAGCGTCAAATCCCTCATAAGCTCATTTGATAACCAGTCACTGGGCAACTGAACCACACTGGTTCATTTAAAGTCCCTGAGGCCTCCTCTACCCGGTCACCCCTGCCTGTGGAGAAAACTTTTCTCAGCAACCAGTCACTTTTAACAGTGACCCACATTCTCTCTTTAAATACGACCCCTGCCCCCACCCCCCACCACACCCCACCGCAAAAGAAAAACTGCCTTAGGATCCCCGAGCCAATTAGAGAGGGTCTCAGAGAGAGCGAGAGAGACTCTAAAAATAGGCCTCTGTGTCTGTTTGCAAAACAAGCTGCTGATTGGGGCCCTTTGTGCAGCAGCGGCGGAGGAGGAAACGTCTCGTCTCGGAGTGCGGGGTGAGACAGCCACTCGGCAAGCACTTAGGGCCTCGCTGAGTCACAGTGACCCGAGTCGCCGTCCGAGGGGAGTTTTGGCTGCCGTGGACACACCTCAACAGAGGATAATGTGCTGATGACTGGGGTTGAGGATCCACATGCTTATTTTGTGTGTGTGTGTGTGTGTGTGTGTGTCTGTGTGTGTGTGTCTGTGTGTGTGTGTGTGTGTACCAGCGCTGACTTAATGCCATATCTTTGGCATGGACACCCTTTAACACAGACTAAGGAATGCACACAAACAAACATAAAGAATTCTCCAGAGGGGTATTTCACAAAGGCAGAATTAAGACATCCAAGATAAGTGATAAAGCGAGGTTTGACACAGCATTGTCTGGTCATCCTAGCTCAACTCGTTTCACTAATGCCAATCCAGGATGAGTAGGAGCGACTATGTCAAGCCAGGTGTAAGTAATTCAGGATGTGTGCGCGTTCTCGTTTCAGCTCCAAAGTGCCCACGGTTGGAATAAAAAAGACGCGGAAAATAGCGTCATTCACACAAAGTGAACAACCGCTTTTGATATAGACTAGCAATGAAGTAAAGTTATCCTTTTTGGAATGGGGAATCATGGCTATTTCTGTAAAACAGCAGAAGTAGGCGTGGTAGACCAAATGAATACAAATTTACGTATGCACCCACGTGTGAGTGCTTCCTTGTCTCGGCACGCAACATCATTAAGAAAGCGCTTGCCACTGCAAAGATGCACATAGTATGATATACCTTAATATTATAGTTGAAAATACCTTCGAAAACTTGCCCCTCCACTTCCAATCAACTACAGTAGGCTATTCATCAAACGTCTATCAATAAAATAAGCAAACAATGAGTACCTAGGCCTATGTTAATAATTATAAGGCGATCACAATTAAAATATCCATATGGCAGTAGGTAGACAATCTGTTTTGTTTTGCGAGCAAATACATTTAGCAAATAGTTTATAAATGGAATAAAGCTCCTTAAAATTAGCACGGAGGTCTGATGTCAATGACAGCTAGCTGAACCAATAAGACCACATAATTACCATTAGAATTAACTTAGCTTGGCTGTTAGCCTGGTTGGGACCAGGCTAGGTGCAGAGAATAAATCCCCATGGTAACTTATGTGCCATCTCTTTTGTGAAACCAAGTCAAGGCTAAATTCATCCAGGATAACATAAAAATCCCAGCTTAATCCCTTATCTAGGTTTTGTGAAATACCCCTCAGGCTTATTTAATCTTCTCACACACACACACACACACACACACACAAACACACTATTATTATTCTAATCTCACACATACCAAACTGCATTAAAAGGAGAAAATCTGTGGACATTCGGTTCTGGAACTGCATCTTAACTCACTTAACTCAACTACATCAAATGGGACACATTAATAGACATTTTACTGAAGAAAATGAACATTCACCCCCCCCCCCCCCTCGCCCCCCTTGCTCTCTGTCTTACTCTCGCTCTCTCGTTCACACACACACACACACACACACACACACACACACACACACACACACACACACACACACACACACACACACACGTAATGCACTGGTAAGTTGATGTGAATGAGACTTTTGTGGAGCAGAGAGGGCAGAGAGGGATGAGAGGAATGATAAATTAAAGGAAGTGTGTGTCTGCACTTTGAATGAAACACAGAGTAATAGACTGAGAACGAGAGTGAAAAGGGGTGTATATGGGAGGTGGTGGTGGTGGGGGGCACTGTGGGCTATTTTTACTGTTTTATTCCTAAAGAAACAGATCGAGTCACTTCCCAAACCTGAGCACTATAAAACACCCCCTTCAAATCTCTAATTCACTTAGCATTGATCTAGAGAGGGACCGACTCGGGTGATTTGTGTCTCAAAAACAGAACCGTTGGCTGTTGACCTGAAGGACTCCATACTTCGCCATACTTCCTGTGTGTGTGTGTGTGTGCGTGTGTGTGTGTGTGTGTCTGTTGTGTGTGTGCACGGGACCCTAAATAAGTTGCCAAGTACTGTTCTGAGTCAGTAATCAGTACATGGTCTGGTCAGAGAAGTTCAAACATGCCATTCCTGAAGAAAACCCGTAGCTCAATTACATGCCCACAGGTATGCCTTCTTTAAAAATAGGATGATGGGGAAACATCATTCCAGCTAAGCATTCAATAATGAATACTGAATATCATAATATATTATCCTATAATTAATGTGGCCTCTAATACATGTGTAATAAATGCAGGCATGGCTGCATGTGACTTTTCTACAGATCAGAATGACATAAGTCTAACAACTGTTTTGAGTAAAGGCTAAATGTGTATTAAGCTTACTGAATAACTTCCTAATGCTATTCGAAGCGTCAGTTTATTGCACATACTTTTTTTTGGAGTGGTCACTACATACCCGTGTTTGATGGCGTGATTAGTGACGTCGCTCAGTTTGTAACTTGTTGTCTAACGTTAGCTAGCCTATCGCTCGTTTCAATTTGGGACCTTGCAGTCGGAATTGTCGTTTGTTTAGTCAAAGTCTCAAGTCCAAAGTAGCCTGGGCTATTCAAAGCATCAGTTTATTGCATACTTTTATTTTGAGTGGTCACTACATACACGTGTTTGTTGGCGTGTTGTTGCAAAATCTGCGTAATCATTTTATGCAAGCAAACTGCATACAGGGAGTCTTTATTGTTGAGGTCAGACATGACAATCCTCTTGCATCTTAACCCACAAGCGGTTCCAGAGTAATCCGTTTTTTAAATTGCGACTGACTATCATCAAAGTGAGACCAAGCTAGCAACTGTCAGTACACGATCCATGGGGTGGAGCTCCCCTGAAACTGGTCCCCTTGGAAACAGTGCAGTGCAGTGATAAACATCCTACGTAAATAAGCATATTTTTGAAATATGCGTTCAAAAATCTTCAAAATCGAGAGTGCACACCTTTGTGCCACACGCGAGCCACATACGAAATCTTAGGTCAGTCTGACAAATGTTCAGCGAGATATGCGTGCCACAGACACACACACAGACACACAGACGCTTCTTGCTTTATAGATAGATATACAACATGGTTGTGACTATTGGCATAGTGTTTGTAGTGTCCTGTGAAGCATAAAGAGCTCTTTATTAATGTTTGGATGTTGTGTTGTTGTGGGTGTGAGAGTGTGTACTACCTGAAGGTTCCCTTCCCATCATCCTCTTTGATCTCCAGGCTAACGGTGAAGGTGAAGACATCGCTGTCTGGCGTAAGGGGCGGGGCCTGCGCTGCCAGAGGAGGCTTATTGGCTGACCGTCGGAAGGCCGTGGCGAAACTGATGAGTATCCGGCTGACCTGTGTGTCCCAACACACACACACACACACACACACACACACATAATTATACTTATGAGACCACTTGACTTTTAAAGAGCACAAGAAAAACTAGTATTTCAAAAAATGTCTAGTACCACTACCACTATGCATATGACCTTCATGTAAAGTACATCTGCGGTAACAATTATGTACGGGATAATGGATGACATGGTGAGGAAGGTATCAGAAGTTAATGCACTATTTTAATTTTGTGCTTTTTTTTTTTTTTTTTTTTTTTTTTTTTTTTTTAGTTCCCCCCCTTTTTATATGGCTTTTTTGCTGTTGTTTTTTTGTTCAGAATGCTCTTGTGTGTTTCATGGATATTTTGTTCACTGTAAGCAATACTGTAAAACCTTTTCTGTTCTATCATACTGTAAACAGTATTTCTACTGTACCTCCTGTAGTAAACAGTATAAAGGAAAAAGCTTTTTACTGGAATGCTTTTGAATGTGAACATAACATGTAGACATACAGTTCCCAACAAAGACATTTAGTGTAAAAATGGCATGCAAATACCTGTAAAACTGAAACATAAGTCTATGCAGTTTTTGTAATGTCAACAATAGCCAGTATTTTGAAACCTGGTGTACTTTGATTGACTGCATGTACCTTGTGAAGTGAAAACAAGTGTTATTCTTTGACAGAATAATTACATTTTGAGTCAGATTTCCAGTGTTTTGGTAAAGTTAGTGTGTGCAGAGAAAGATGTGTTAGTAATATATTTAACAAAATGTGTTTTTGAGAAGAAAATTATCCATTTGACCCATTGTGTTTTGTAGATGCGAGTCTGTGTTAAGAGTTTAGAAAAAGTATCGGAAGTATGGTTAAGCGCTTGTTAGCGATTGATAGCGAACTGTAACTTCTGATACCCGTACACATTGGGAGTCCACTATCCTGCTGTTGCCGCACTTGGGGTTTGTTAATTTGCTGATATAATTTCCACCTTTTGATCGCTAAAACGGTCTTGTTGGCAGAACTGCTTCTTCCCACCACGCATCTACTCATCTACTCTACAAGAGAAACGGCTGTTTCACATTCTGAATAGATGGTTGCTATGCCCAAAGCCCAGGCGTTGGTTCCATCTCACTTTTTGCCAAGCTAGCAGATCCCAGGATTCCGCTGATCCTTAGCTTTGTAAAATCGCTGTTTTAACTTACTCCAAATGCAGTGTAGCTGAGCTAAAAGCCATCCGTCATATGTTAAAGTGTTGCTATGTTCTGAACATCGAATGGCTAATTTGTACCCCTGTTGCAATGTGACAGTTCATTTAAACTTCACAACTTGACGAATTGATATGCAGGCGTAATGTGGCCAAAAAACTGGAACTACTTCATAGGTGTGCAAATATGCGTACAAATTCATTTACAAACTAAAGAGTGCATCACAATAGGGAATTCAACCAAGTGGTGTTATAATCCTCACTAACATGAAGGTTACTGAAATGTATTCCTTATGTTTAGTCATGTGCTGTCACACTAGGTCTTGAATTTCCCCTTGAGGATCAATAAAGTATCTATCTATCTATCTATCTATCTATCTATTAGCTTCACTAGGAAACAGCAGTAGTCATAAGCACATAGTCTGGCTATGACGCTAATGGGGAGAGACAGAAGCTCTACTAGAGGAATCAGCTGTCACACACAGAGACGTAGACCTGACAGACACCCATAGAGAGAGACATACACACACAGACCCAGAGAGAGAGAGAGAGAGAGAGAGAGAGACACACACACACACACACACACACACACACACACACAGACATGGACTTATAGAGAGAGACACACAAACAAACACACAAACACACACCAATACACAGTCCTGACTGATGCTGTTGCAACTGTCAGCATTATCACTCCACACACTGCACCCATACTGACAACCAGATATATGGACATGCGCATGCGCGCACACACACACACACACACACACACACACACACACACACACACACACACACACATTCACTCTGTGGATTTTCCGCCACTGAGACCAAAAATCACACCAGACATCACACACATTTCTGCCTCATACTGAGGGGCAGACATATTAATAAAGCATCAGACATGTGCACACACAATCACCATTAAACAGACAGAAACCCGCACCCAGACATGTGTGTGCGCGCGCACACACCCACACACACTAACAAAAACATATACAAACCCAGACACAGACATACAGGTGGTCCATCAACAACACAAAGCCAAAGCATTTCAGGAAAATCATTCCCTGCGGGAGAGCGGCTTTCAGCTCAGCATACGGTGTGTGTGTGTGTGTGTGATGGAGGTCGTGAGGAGGAGTGTGAGTACAAGGAGAGAACTGGGGGTGGGGGAGCAGAGAGGAAATCAGGTCACCACTACAGACAAGCCCACCGCTGAGGGCCAGCTAGAGACCCTTGTATGTGTGTGTGTGTGTGTGTGTACGCATGTCTGTGCGTGTGTGTGTGTGTGTGTGTGTGTTACTATGCAAGGGTGTAAATATGTGTGTGTGTGTGTGCAAATGTAGTGTGGTGTGTTTGTACATATATGTGTGTGTGCGTGTATACTGTACAGTATATACACATGTGTGTGTAAGAGCATGTGTGCGTGTTAATATGCATGCGAATATATCTGTTTGTGTTGGTCTGTGAGAGCGTGTGTGTATGTGTGTGTTTGTATGTGTGTGAGTATTTATGAGTTTGCGAGTGAGAATAAGCTAAAAACAACATTGTTTTTACACAAAACAATGTTGAGATACAAATAACATTGTAAACTAAAAATAAATTTGATCGAGGAACCATAACATTATGATCTTATAAAAACAGGACCTTGAGTAAGTATGACTAGCGCGCTGCGTCCACTCTCAAAAGACCCCATATAAACACCAAAGGGAACGCTGCAATGTGTATTTTACAACTTGTGCCAAATCCAAAACATTCAAATGACGTTTGCTTCAACGGTAAACAATATGCCTCCAAGTTTAGCCCAATGTTGGCGAGAAAAACCTGGACGAATGGTGCAGAAATTACATACAAGGTCAGGTTTAGCCCGGGACTGTAGTCTGGTAGCTCTCAGTTTAGAAGCAATTGATCCACAACACAATACCATGCCAATCGGCTGGCTATAGGAAGTGGACCAACTGAAACGTATTCATCGCTTTTTGGCAACTAACATACACTATGTTGATCCCTCTAGACGAGGTGTAGAAAACACAAATGAAAAAATAATCTGATCGGATTGCTGGGATTAGGAAACATCAGAAAAGACCATAAAAACCAACCATAGAGCATAAACAGCTCTGTCATGACAACAGATAAGAGGCAGACAGATGGACATCCACTGCATTAGTGCAGTTTCCTACAAGACACTACAGCTCCCCCTGTTGGTCACATTTATCATGGCACGTTAAAAGGCTGAAAAGCTGCACCTTCAGGTCTCCCTTCTCACAGAGCGCCTCTCTGAGTCCCAACGTCTCGTTAATTACAGGGAATTTCATGCTTCAGCGGCTCGGTTACGGCGAGAACAGCGGCAGCGTTGACAACAGCTGCTTGTTATTTGGTGCCCCTTTCCTCGGGGCAATACTGGGTGTCTACTTGGCAAACACATAAAAAGGCTGTTTTTGGTTTCAGCGGATGGGGGGCATGCTGGTGTCCATTACAGGGAGCCCGGGCAATGTCGTCACTGGAGATCTGATTTATTAGGACGGGCATGCCTTGGGTTATTAGGTACAAATCAGCACAGGGGATGTAAACAGGGTATCTGTGCCTTATGGAGGGTGAAATCTCACAAGGGCAGAGGCGTATCAAGCTTTTTAAAAGTATGGGGGTTGTGGGATAGGAAAATTAAACAATCTGGCCAAATTATAAATAACTCCCTACAGGGACCTTGTAAGTATTTTCTGAGAGGGGTGCAGACTATTGGTGTCCGGGAGTTTCTCTGATTGAAATTCTGATTGCTAAACACACCATTTTAATGCAGGGAGGGACAGAAGAAGCAGCGCCCCTCATATGTGTGGCTCATGTGACATGTAGGCCTACATGATCTACCTGCTATCACTTCACTATTTGACACTACCCTACATGGAGACATATCTCATGTTATAAATCAAGAAATAATTTCAGAAATTATGTTTTGTGCATATGGGTTAGCAGGCTACAATAAATTGCTTAACAGACAGCAGCCTAATTTCGAGGTATCACTAATACCTATTAAATAAATGTAAAGGACAAAGAACTGTAAGCTCAAATTCAAAAACGTTTGAAGTCTACCCAAACATATGCAAAGGGAATATACAATGCATTTTTCCATTGACAGTTACAGGAAGCCACGTTGTTGTTTAGACTATTGTTGCTTCTAGCCCACGTCAGGCTACAGTTTCACTTGCTGCAGGGATGCACACATTGCATGAGCGCTCATAAGCATTCTATCTCCGATGTAGAACTCAAATGTGTCTTGACGCCGCCGTTTGTAAGATCAGATAAAATAAGGTTTACTAAATTAGCATAATGCGGTAACAATTTCAATTCTATCTGAACTCTGCTTACTGCAGACGTTACAATGCAGACCCAAGCAGCAGCACAGCCTTGAAAGACGCACACTTAGAATTTGATCAGAGCGGCTCTGGTTCTTCACTAACTTGATGTGATTGGCTGGATGACCGTTCAATCAAATCAACAGACCTATTTGTGTCTCTGTGTGTGCGTTATAGATACGGTTCCAACTCTTTACGTAAGCGTTTATTTCCATATTTTACTTTAAATTTAATCTGACAAAAAGTGTGGGGGATAGAATCGTGTTCCAGCAAAAGTGTGTACGTTATAACACCTACATCCCCCACGCTTGCTAAGCGCCTGCACAAGGGGGAAAAAGCTTCGCTGTTTGACAAGCACTTCCGAGCACATTTAAAGTCTAGGTGAAAAACTGAAAATTGCAAGAAAGACACAGAAAAATTGTTGTTCCAAACAAAATGACATGTGGGAATCTTAATGAAAGTAGATAATTACTAGGGTTGGGCACCGAAACACGGTTCTAATATGGCACCGGTGCCGACGCAAACGGTAGTAACTGCATCGAATAACGTGGATTTCGGTGCCTGATTTAGGTGCTTAAATAGCGTTTTTTTATATATATACACACAAGGCTTCACTGCATGTCATGCGCCATCTCTAACGTCTTGCTCTGATAGTTAACTGTATCTGGATGTGTTGCTAACATAAACACTGGATGTATAAACCAGAGGGGTGCACCACATAGGCGAGTGGACCGTGTTTGACAGCTTGCGTGAGCCCAAGTAGTTTACTTTAAAGCGATATCGCGAGCTCCAGTCAAAATCTAGCAGTGGGCCTAACTACACACAAAAGGCTATGAAATATCATCAACAGTAGCCTATAGGCCTTACGTTACACAATATCGATGGTAAAAAAAATAAAATAATATATTTGGTATTTTCTATATGTAGCTACTGCTGTCCATTTCTGAATCATTTCAACATTTTCTCAATGTTCTATAACATTTTAGAGGACTAACAGGCTAGAGGCGCCCTATCTCATAAGATTCCATCATAGAATTTTGACATAGAAGAGGGAGTGGGGGCGCCGTGAGCACTGGGCGAGCAGATAGGCCTACGAGTAGTGAGTTGCCGTCTAAGGAAAAAGATGGATACAGCAAAAAAAAGCTGTTGACGACTAAAAATAGAAAAAGAAAGAGGGAAAAGGAGATGGCATGTCAAGGGATGCAACAGCAGTTAAATAAGTGGACGGTGAAAGGCAACAGGTAGGATTTAAAATGATGATGTCTGTACTTGGAGGCTTGCAAATATGAATGTTAACAGACTAACTAGCGTTTGTTAAGCATAACGCCGATTGAAACATAGCCTATTCCATTCAGATAGCTAGGTGGCTACCATGCTCATACTGCACTTTTAATGGCCAACTGAAAACAGAAATGTCATGCTAGCAGCAACTCATTACATGTTTCCATATCCTAACAACGAAGGCTCCTTGTAATGACTTAATATTGTGTTGTCAATGTGGTGCAAACAAACAAGGCTAGAGTGTCTATCAGCCTTATCCATTGTGAGCAATAGCTGGCAAAAGGACGTTATGAGAACCGTTTAGACTCTCTTAAAGTGGCAATGCACCATTTATCAATACTTATCAAGTATAACATCAAGTTAAACATCAAATTGGCAGCATTTATTTAAAAACATATTCAATAGACACTAATGCACAGTAAGTGTAAATTATTGGCCTTTTGTTTTGCTTTAGTTGTTTGTGTTTTTTTTTGTTTGTTTTTTTTTTTGGGGGGGGGGCCAATATTGTTGTTGCATAGCCCTCAAAAATGGGTAGCTGCGCCCCTGATTATTTGTAGGAGCAATGAGATATTGATAGTAAATTGAATATAACAGTTCAATTTCATGTTCAAATTTGTCTTATCAATAAAAAAAAAAGCAATTCATGCTTTAGACCATTTTAATTTAAATCATTTTAAAAACAAAGTACCGGTTCAGGCACCGGCACCGTTTTAAAAGTATCGATTTAGCACCGGTATCGGATAAAACCCAAACGATACCCAACCCTAATAATTACATACAAATGTAACTTCCTTTGTTCATTGTCCAGACTCACAAATACTCCCTTTTTTATGTTCCACACTAATACCATGACATTTCCAGGTCCGGAAGACATCACACAACTGAGATACAATTGAGGCTTATCTGATTCCTCTAATGGGAGAAAATAGGTCTGGGCAAAAGAACAACTGTCTGCTTTATCTTATATAATAATCTTGTGCATGTTTGGCAAAATTATCTTATATAATAATCTGTGCATGTTTGGCAAAATGGGCTGCCAAAAAGAACTCGGAGGAACTCCACACGCGGTGACTCCATGAAATGGCACATTTTTCATAGCAGTTACACAACAGTTGTAGGGTTTCAGCTGGCAGGCCCCTTACCGCCTCCTGGATCTCGCAGCGGAAGACGTGGATGCGGAAGATCTCGGTGTTGTGGTGGCTCTCGGTGAAGGCGAAGCAGTCGCTCTCCGCAGTACCGTCGTGGCCACGCACACAGAACAGGATCTTGTGGATGGGGTAGTTGGCGATCTCTGTGCTTGTCTGAGGGTCCAGCAACCTGACAGGAACAGCACAGGAGACAACCAAATAACTCTTTTATCAGGCGACTACGGATAGATTCATTTTAAGTAAGTCTTCAGAAGAGTATAACCATGATCAACCACGACAACAATAACAACATTTACATAGAGCTTTATCAAGACAATCAAAGTGCTTTCTAGTTTGTATGTTGTGTCCGTGTGCCTATGAATACCTGATTGTGCCATCACTGCATGTGTGTCTACAAGTGTGTGTGTGTGTGGGTCTATGTCTGTGTCTGGCTCCTGAGGATGCTCATCATGTACAGTGTGTGTGTCTCTCTATAGGTCTATGTCTGTGTCTGCCTCCTGAGGATGCTCATTATGTACAGTGTGTGTATGTATGTGTATGTATGTGTGTGTGTGTGTGTGTGTGTGTGTGTGTGTGTGTGTGTCTCACTATGGGTCTAAGTCTGTGTCTGCCTCCTGAGAATACTCATCATGTACAGTGTGTGTTTGTGTGTGTGTCTCTCTCTCTATGGGTCTATGTCTGTGTCTGCCTCCTGAGAATGCTCATCATGTACAGTGTGTGTGTGTGTGTGTGTGTGTGTGTGTGTGTGTGTGTGTGTGTGTGTGTCTCTCTCTCTCTCTCTCTATGGGTCTATGTCTGTGTCTGGCTCCTGAGGATGCTCATCGTGTGTCTGTGTGTGTCTGTGTGTGTCTGTGTGTGTCTGTGTGTGTCTGTGTGTGTCTCTCTCTATGGGTCTATGTCTGTGTCTGGCTCCTGAGGATGCTCATCATGTACAGTGTGTGTGTGTGTGTGTGTGTGTACACCTGACGGTGCCCTCTGAGACCACGGGCACAGAGAGCGTGACGTTGTGCGGGAGCTGGCACTGGCTCCTGAGGATGCTCATCATGTACAGTGTGTGTGTGTCTCTCTATGGGTCTATGTCTGTGTCTTGCTCCTGAGGATGCTCATCATGTACAGTGTGTGTGTGTGTGTGTGTGTGTGTGTACCTGACGGTGCCCTCTGAGACCACGGGCACAGAGAGCGTGACGTCGAGCGGGAGCTGGCACTGGCTCCTGAGGATGCTCATCATGCGCAGCGCCTCCACCTCACTCCGCGGGGCGTTGACCGACGCACAGCCCAGGTACGTCAGCTTGCTGAACACCACACTGTCCTCATCCGGCGGAGGGCTCGCCTCCGACGACTCAACTAGGAGACACACACACACACACACACACACACACACACACACACACACACACACACAATCATCTAACTGTTA